>NC_081563.1:19663787-19669489 GCF_022355385.1 Mustela nigripes | reverse complement strand
TTTTTTTTTTTTTTTTTTTTTTTTTTTTTTGGCATGTGGATATCCTATTGTCCCAGAACCATTTGTTGTATTTTCCCCCACCAATACAACATTATTTTTGTAAGCATGTTTTACTCAAAAAATATTAATGTGAATTAACATTCTCGGAATATACCTTTGTTGCTTCTGTCAGCAATGTTGCATGGTAGGGATTGGGAGAAGGGTGATTCTCCCTGGGCAAATAAACATTTGGCCACAGAATACAATAAGTATGTGTACAATGATGCCCAAAGTTTGGTGTACATCACTATCATCTGGGGAAATATTTGTTAATGGGAATTGCCAAGCCCCATCCTAATCTACTGCATCAGAATTTCCCAGAGGCTGGGTGAGGAGATAGGCAAAAAAGGTGAAGGGGATTAAGAGGTACATACTTCCTGGGGTACCTGGCTCACTCAGTCAGAGAGCATGCAATTCTTGATCTTGGGGTCATGAGTTCAAGCCCCCCATTGGAGTAATGGTTATATTAAAAAGGGGGGGGGGAGAGAAAGAAAAGAGAGAGAGAGAGAGACATACTTCCAGTTATAAATAACTCATGGGGATAAAAAGCATAGAATAGGAAATATAGTCAGTAATATTGTAATAATTATGGTGACAGGTGCTAAGTACACTTATCATGGTGAGTACATCATAATGTATATAATTGTCAAGTCACTATGTTGTACACATGAAACTATACATTATATGTCAACTCTATTGTAATTAATTTTTTTAATTTTTAAAAAGAAGTTTAGGGACGCCTGGGAGGCTCAATGGGTTAACTCTCTGCCTTCGGCTCAGGTCATGATCTCAGGGTCCTGGGATCGAGCCCCGCAGCGGGCTCTCTGCTTAGCGGGGAGCCTGCTTCCTCCTCTCTCTCTGTCTGCCTCTCTGCCTACTTGTGATCTCTCTCTCTGTCAAATAAATAAAAATATTTTTTTAAAAAAGAGAAGTTTAAAAAGTCAGTTACTAAAACCTAAAAAGATTATAAGAGAGATTCAAAGAGAAAAAGGAATTTCCTGGCAACACTCTATTCCATATATCAAATTATAAAATACTAGGACTGGAAGACCCCATTGGACTACATAATTCACCTCTTCAGTTTAAAATTGATTATATAACTGGAAGATGATTGGCTTTCACCCTCACTCCCTCTACACATCATCTACATCACAGCCAGACTAAGCACTCTGTCTGAACCCCTCCAATACATTCCAATTCCAAAGTATTTAGGACTAATGAGACTTTACTGAAGACTTCATGGGAACATGGAGAAGAGGATTATTACATCGTATACCACAAAGCAAAACTTAGACTCCCCCATTTGACCAGCTAGACCTGTTTTTCCTTCAGAAGTTTTCTCCAGGGGCACCTAGGTGCCTCAGTTGGTTAAACGTCTGCCTTCAGCTTGGTTCATGATCCCAGGGTCCTAGGATTGAGCCCTGTGATGTCAATATCAATGTCACATTCCCTTTTCAGCAGGGTGCCTGTTTCTCCCTCTCCCTTTGTCTGCCACTCCCCTGCTCATGATTTCTCTCTCTCTCTCTGTCAGATAAATAAATAAAATCTTAGAAGAAAAAGTTTTCTCCATTGCGAGGTCTTTTCTCTCCATCCCTCCTACTACGTGACTTCTGAAATTCCCTTTTTCTCCTAAACTATTTAACTATGGTATCAAGTTGGGGTTTTTTTTAGGTTGATTTGTTTGTTTACAGTAATCTCTACACTCAACATAGGGCTCCAACTCACAACCCTGAGGTTAAGAGTCACATGTTCTTGCAAAGAAGCCAGGCAGACACCCCGGTCTCAAGTTTATATATGACACTCAACAAAGTAAAAGCACACTAGTTACCCAAAAAGCAACTATCTTTCCTTAAGTATGCTCCTTTGGGAAAGTGGGGAGTTGTCTCGGGTCATTCTATGGTCATAGGGCCATATCAAGACTTCCTGCTTACTAAGAATAAGATGCTGGCCTAAGTATCAGACAAAATGACTTCATGTCCTTGTAGCTCATTAGTGGCAACTGGGTATGGAACTTCATTATAAGGGTTGAAACACAAGCTCTGAACCACACATACGCATCATCTTCAGTTTCTTTTGCTTAATATCCTGTGGGACACATGGAAAGGTGTCATTACTTCATTTTCTAAAGATAGAGAAATTGAGGTAGAGCGACAATGAGTGACTTTGCAACTCAGATCGTAGGTCTCAAACTGAGGTCTAGGATTGTTCATCTTTAGCAGGATATGGGAATGACAGCTGAAATCTTCTTTTGAAGCCAGAGTGGGAAATGTAACCAGGAAGGGACACTGTAATCCTGGGCACAGTAATGTGAGGGAAAGCCTAAGAACTCCAGAGTGTTAGGGCTGATAGAGCACACCGAGAAAGAAGAATGGGGATAGACGGTCAGTGTTTCTCCCACAGTGACAGGAAAGAGAAGGCAGCATTGGGCAAGGCAGGATCCTGTTTGGCAAGGAACATCTGTCCTCATGTAGGAAAGCATGACTCATCAGGGTGCCCCAGCTCAGTGACACGGTCTCTTAAGATCTTCCAAGTCCCCTTAGTCCAACTCTGTATTTACCAAGCAACTCTCAGATCTACTTTTGGCTTCCGCAGCACGCCTTCCCACAGAGGGAAGAATGTGCTGACTGGGGTTTCTTCAGGCCTATTGTCAATTATGTTTTACAGGATGAATGAATAATGCTGCTTCGGGGCTCTCTCTCATGGGCCTGGTGGAGACAGAGTTATTCATTCAATGTTAATTCAACAAATATTTATTGAGTGCCATCTATGTGACGGGCATTGGTCTATGCCCTTGTGATCAAGATAAGGACCTCTCCTCATGGAGTGCACCCGCTACTGAGCGGTGACAAGTAACAAAACAAACAAATCAATAGATAATTTCAAACTGGGATACTTCCACACCTATGATTATTGAATTCCTTCCAACAGGCTGGGCTATATCCCAGGTTCTGCAACCCTCCCCCTCTCATTTCCCCAGGATGACTTAAGAAGTTTTAGCCCAGTCTCAGAGGACTCAGCATGAAATTTCCCCTCTGGTCTGGTCTGCTCCCTGAGAATCTGTTTCAGTAACAACAACACCTAAGACCTACGGCATTCCTCACCACCATAGCTCTAGGCCCTGGGCCTCCATCTTGTTTCCTACCCATGACTTGATAACCTCATCTATTTGTTCATTCAACAGACAATTCCTGAGCTCTTGACGAACACCAAGCATTGTGCTTGGGGCTGGAGATTCAGAAATGAGTAAGATATGGTCCCCGCCCTCTAGTTCACAGTGCAAGTAAAGAGATACACTGTAATGGTTCCCCTACTTCTCCTCTGGGCTAGGAAGGACGGAAATGCAGGGTGACTGCGTGGACAGAAGAGGGATCACGGAGTCACACTTGAAAGTGGTGTGGCCAGGGAAAGTTTCCCTGAGAAAAAGAGCTTTACTTTGAGATTTTGGAGGATTTTTCCTAAGTAACTTTTGTTTTCTTTATAAAAAACAGATGTTGAAACTTCAGAAAATACAGAAAACAAAGAGCATTTAAAGTCACCCATAAAGCCACCTTTGATAATACTCTGGTGGCATGGACCTAAGAGTCTCTTCACTATTTGAGCCTTGTTTTGTTTTGTTTTGTTTTTATTTTTTTTTTTTTTAAGATTTTATTTATTTGACAGAGAGAGCTTATAAGCGGGGGGAGCAGGAGAAGAAGAAGAAGGTTCTCCACTGAGCAGAGAGCCCGATGTGGGGTTTGATCCCAGGTCCCTGGGATCATGACCCAAGCCAAAGGCAGAGGCTTTAAGCCACTGAGCCACTCAGGCACCCCTGTTTTGTTTCATTTTTAAAGATGTATTTATTTATTTTGAGAGAGAGAGTGCATGCATGAGGAGGAGGGACAGAGGGAGAGAGAGAGAATCTCAAGCAGACTCCCTACTGAGCAAATTCTCTACTGAGCGTGGAGACTGATGCCAGGCTCAATCTCACAATCCTGAGATCACAACCTGAGCCAAAATCAAGAGTCAGATGCTCAACTAACTGAGCCACCCAGTCGGCCTGTATTTGAGCTTAGTTTGGAAGTACAAAACTTTGAAGGCAGGGAGGAGAAAGTATATGGTAAAGGCAATTGTCTTTAGATTGCCTCTAAGAACCAGATGTAATAGATAAAGGAAAGAAATATATATATTTGCTTTGTTCACTTAAATATTGTTGGCACCTAGCCAGCACAGGGCAGAGAGCAGTTGCTCAACATATATTGTTCAGTTTAAAAAAAAAAAAAAAAAGGAACAAGATGTAATGGAAAGACGAGCCTTTGAATATTAAAGCATAAGAATGTACTTCCTTTGGGTTGCCTGGGTGGCTCAATCATTATTAAGTGTCTGCCAGAGTCCTGGGATTGAGCCACATCAAGCTCCTTGTTCACGGGGGAGCCTACTTCTCTGTCTGCCTCTTGCTCCCCCTGCTTGGATTTGTGCTTGCTCTCTCTAACAAATAAATTAATAAATTCTTAAAAAAATACAAAAAAGAGGGGCGCCTGGGTGGCTCAGTGGGTTAAAGCCTCTGCCTTTAGCTCAGGTCATGATCCCAGGGTCTTGGGATCAAGCCCCGCATCAGGCTCTCTGCTCGGCAGGGGGCCTGCTTCTCTTCCTCTCTCTCTCTGCCTGCCTCTCTGCCTACTTGTAATCTCTCTGTCGAATAAATAAGTAAAATATTTTAAAAAATACAAAAAAGAATGTATTTCCTTCTCTGAGGCCCATCATCTGCAAAACTGAAAAAGAGGGTCCTGGGGCACCAGGCTGGTTCACTCAATAGAGCCTATGACTCTTGATCTCAGAGTTGTAAGTTCCAGCCCCACATCGGGCATAGAGATTACTTAAAAATTAAAAAAAAAAAAAAAAAAATTAGGGGCACCTGGATGGCTCGGCCTGTTAAGCATCTGACTCTTGATTTTTTTTTTTTTATAAAAGCTTTTATTTATTAATTTGACAGAGAGAAATCACAAGCAGACGGAGAGGCAGCCAGAGAGAGAGAGAGAGATAGGGAAGCAGGCTCCCTGCTAAGCAGAGAGCCTGATGCGGGACTCGATCCCAGGAGCCTGAGATCATGACCTGAGCCAAAGGCAGAGGCTTAACCCACTGAGCCACCCAGGTGCCCCCTGACTCTTGATTTTTTTTTTTTTTAAAGATTTTTTATTTGTTTATTTGACAGAGAGAGATCACAAGTAGGCAGAGAGGCAAGCAGAGAGAGAGAGAGAGGAGGAAGCAGGCTCCCTGCTAAGCAGAGAGCCTGATGCAGGACTCGATCCCAGGACCCTGAGATCATGACCTGAGCCAAAGGCAGCGGCTTAACCCACTGAGCCACCCAGGCGCCCTGACTCTTGATTTTGACTCAGGTCATGATCTCGGTGTTGTGAGATCAAGCCCCACATTAGGCTCCACGTTGGGTGGGAAGCATGCTTAAGATTCTTTTTCTGTCTCTCCTCCCCCTTTCAAAATAAATAAATAGGGGCGCCTGGGTGGCTCAGTGGGTTGAGCCGCTGCCTTTGGCTCAGGTCATGATCTCAGGGTCCTGGGATCGAGTCCTGCATCAGTCTCTCTGCTCTGCAGGGAGCCTGCTTCCTCCTCTCCCTCTCTCTGCCTGCCTGTCTGCCTGCTTGTGATCTCTGTCTGTCAAATAAATAAAT
>NC_081563.1:19663378-19663687 GCF_022355385.1 Mustela nigripes | reverse complement strand
CCCTCTGCCTGCCTGTCTGCCTGCTTGTGATCTCTGTCTGTCAAATAAATAAATAAAATCTTTTTTTAAAAAAATTTTTAAATAAATAAATAAATAATAAAAATACATTTAAATTTTTTTTTTAATTTTTAATTTAAAAAAAAAGGAAAAGAGGGGCACCTGGGTGGCTCAGTGGGTTAAAGCCTCTGCCTTCGGCTCAGGACATGATCCCAGGGTCCCAGGATAGAGCCCCCACATCGGGCTCTCTGCTCAGCAGGGAGCCTGCTTCCTCCTCTCTCTGCCTGCCTCTCTGCCTACTTGTGATCTTTC
>NC_081563.1:19620832-19663278 GCF_022355385.1 Mustela nigripes | reverse complement strand
AGTGGGTTAAAGCCTCTGCCTTCGGCTCAGGACATGATCCCAGGGTCCCAGGATAGAGCCCCCACATCGGGCTCTCTGCTCAGCAGGGAGCCTGCTTCCTCCTCTCTCTGCCTGCCTCTCTGCCTACTTGTGATCTCCGTCTGTTAAATAAATAAATAAAATCTTTTTAAAAAAAAGGAAAAGAGACAGTCCTGGGAAAAGGCCATGCTCGGCTGTGGTCTCTTGTCACTTGTTACCAAATTCTTTTTTTTCAAATTTTTATTTTATAATTTGTGATTTTGTTATCACATTCTTTGCCTAATCAAATGTCACAAAATGTTCTCCTTATGTGTTCTTCTAGAAGGTTAACAGTTTTAGGTCTATGATGCATTTTGAGTTCAGTCTTATACCTGATATGAGGTATGCGTCAAGTTCGTTTTTTTTCCATACAGATATCCTGTCACTACAGCATCATATGTTTGAAAGAGTATTCTTTCAACGTAATTGAATTATGATGACACTCTTATAAAAACAAAAACAAAAAAAATACTCGATTTGATGAATTAGTGTTTATTTCTGGACTCTGCGAGTACAGAGAGTAGTACTCTCTACTTTCCTTTGATCTATATCCCGCCGACCCCTATTTTTTTAAATAAAGTTTTTTTTTAAAGATTTATTTATTTATTTGACAGAGAGAGAGAGTGAGATCATGAGTAGCCAGAAAGGCAGACAGAGAGAGAGGAGAAAGCAGGCTCCCTGCGGAGCAGAAAGCCTGATACGAGGCTCGATTCCAAGACCCTGAGATCACGACCTGCGCCAAAGGCAGAGGCTTAACCCACTGAGCCACCCAGGTGCCTCTTTCTGGTAGATTCTTAAGGGTATTTTTTTTTTCCATACACAACAGGTCATCTACAAATAAAGACAGTTTTACCAAAAACAGAACTATTTGAGTTATCTTGTCTTTAGTCGTTTAATCAATTACCAAAAGAGAGAGTTTAAACTTCCGCTATGGTTATGGGCTTTTATGTTTCTCCCTTTAACTCTATCAATTTTGCTTCAATTTTTATTTTTCTCTTGAGAATGTTTTATTTTCTTGGTCTTTTATTCAGAAGTAATTTTGGATTGCTATTTTTATCATCATTAAGAATATGAATTTGTGGAGATGCTGGAGACAATTATTGTGATGGTCACTTTTATGTGTCAGCCTGGCTGGGTCACTGTGCTTAGATATTTGCTCAAACATTGTTCTGGATGTTTCTGTGGAGATTGTTATTGGTTTTTGTTTTTTATAAGATTGACACTGAGGGGCTGGGTCATTTGGGCCTCTGCTTTCAGCTCAGGTCCTGGGATTAAGCCCTGCACTGGGCTCCCTGTCTATTTATTTATTTTTTTATAATTTTTTATTTTTTATTGTTTTTTTTTTAAAGATTTTTAAAATTTATTTGACAGAGAGAGATCCACAACTAGGCAGAGAGGCAGGTAGAGAGAGAGGAGGAAGCAGGCTCCCTGCCGAGCGGAGAGCCCCATGCAAGGCTCGATCCCAGGACCCTGAGATCATGACCTGAGCTGAAGGCAGAGGCTTTAACCCACTGAGCCACCCAGGCACCCCAGGCTCCCTGTTTAGTGAGGAGCCTGGCCCTCCCTTTCCCTCTGCCCACTCCTCCTCCTTGTGCCCACTCTCTGTCAAATAAATAAATAAAATCTTTAAAAAAAAAAAAAAAGATTAACATTCAAATCGGTGGACTTTGGGTAAAGTAGGTAAAGTAGGTTATCCTCTACAATGTGGGTGGGCCTTATGTAATCAGTCTTAATAAAACAGACTGACCTCCCCTGACCAAAAAGGAATTTTGCCAGCAGAGTTACTTCCTTAAAATCAATTTCTTTCTCCCTCTCTCCCTGTGTCCATACGCAGACACACAAATTTGGCTCTGTTTCCCTGGAGTACCCTAATACAGCTATTTTTCACCAATGAGTATTATTTCCTTTGTTTTAGCAAAAAATTTTCTTGGCTAGGCTGGAATGGCAAATCCCACTTCTTTTGCAGCCTCTTCATTCTGTCTGTTCCATGCATGTGTGATTCATGCATCAGTCAGAAATATGTGTAGAGGCTGCTTTCGGCAACAGGCTCGAGCATTGGAAACTTAATTAGGCAAAAGATCCCACAGAGACCACCCAGCTGAAGGCAAATAGGTTCATTAAGCAACCCACCTTAAGACAGCCATAGACCCTAACTGACCCATCACAACCAGGTACTGTCCCTAAGATTATCAAAAAAGGGAAAATTCCATGTGTCCCTGTACTCCCTCACTCTGCCCTAGAGCCCTGTAACTATGGCCCCTCACCACCACCTGACACATGACAGTCTCTCCTGTGCTGTCCTGACCACCACCCGCTTCTGGTATATTCAATAGACCCCTACCTCCTTTGTTCTCTCTGTGTGAATTCTTTCACCACTCACGCTTCCGGACGCTTCCGGCTACGACCCTATTGGGAACCTCACAATATGGGTCGACAGCTTGGAGATCTCCTTCTCTGGTGCTTTCTTTTCTTTTTTAAGTTTATTTGTTTGTGTGAGTGATCTCTACACCGAAGGTGGGGCTGGAAGAGATCAAGAGTCATGCTCATCCCACTGAACCAGCCAGATGCCCCCACTTCTTTCCTCTCCAAGGTTCCACTCTTCTCGGTCTTTACTGTTTCCCTGGCTCCTTTTTTCTTCCAGTTTCCCACATCAGAAGGACTGTGTGCTTTTCCCTGTGAAGCCAAGCGCCCTTTGTGTGCAACAAGGATGCACTGCACCCCGGGTTAAGAGAACGAGGACTTCTCGGTCTGACTCTGCCCGTCTGCTTCTGTTCCCTCCTTCTGTTCCCTCATCGCCACCTGCGGGCTCCAGCCCCAGCCTCAGCCCTGTCTGCCTTTGGCTGAGCTGCACTGTGTGTGCCCCGGGCATGAGTCAGCGAGGTGGGTCAGAGAGGCAGGGAGAGAGTGGATCAGATTCCGTTCTCTCCAGGATCTTCACGCAGTTCCTTTTTATAGTAAGCCCAAGAGTGGTTACTGCTTTCTGCAGTGGTGACTGTTTTCTGTTTTTTTGACATGGTAAAATTCTTTCTTTTTTAAAGATTTATTTATTGGACAGAGAGAGAGATAACAAGTAGGCAGAGGGGGGGGGGGGAAGCAGGCTCCCTGCCGAGGAGAGAGACCGATGTGGGGCTCGATCCCAGGGCCCTGAGACCATGACCCGAGCCAAAGGCAGAGGCCTCAACCCACTGAGCCACCCAGGAGCCCCTCACATGGTAAAAATTTTTATGACACTCAGAAGCAGAGTCTCAGCTTTTGTATTTCTGAAAAAGTTTATTTCACCTTTCTTATTGAAAGGTATTTCTGTTCTTGGTCAGAGGTTTTTTCTTTCAGTGCCTTAGAGATGTCTCTCCATTATCTTCTGGCCTGCATGTAGCCAGCAAGAGGTCTGCTACCATCCTTATCGTTGTTCCTCTGCACATGATGGGTTTCTCCCTGTGGCTGCCTTTTTTTTTTTTAATAGATTTTATTTATTTATTTGACACAGAGAGAGAAAGAGAGAGAGATATCACAGGCAGGCAGAGAGAGGTGGAAGCAGGCTCCCTGCCGAGCAGAGAGCCTGATGCGGGGCTCAAGCCCAGGACCCTGAGATCATGATCTGAGATGAAGGCAGAGGCTTAACCCACTGAGCCACCCAGGCGCCCCTCCCTCTGGCTGCTTTTAACATTTTCTCTTTATCATTGTGTTTTAGCAATTTGACTATGATGTGCCTTGATGCAATTTTTCTTCACATTTTCTATGTATGGGGTTTGTTGAGTTTCTCTGATCTGTGGGTTTATAGTTTTTACCAAATTTAAGCAACTTTCAGCCATTATTTCTTCCAATATGTTTTTTGTCCTCTCCTGACCTCATAGCCTCTTTTTGAGACTCCGGCTACATGCATGTAAGGCTGCTCAATGCTGCCTCCACTCACTGATGTTCTGCGTATTTTATCATATTTTGTTTTTAAACATGAGGCTTGAACTCACGACCTTGAGATCAAGACCAGAGCTGATGTTAAGAGTCAGAAGCTTAACAAACTGACCCTTTCAAGGCTTGCTTTTCAGCTTTGTTAGGTGGGATCCAGAACAACTCCTAGAATGGGACTAATCTGGCATGACTATGGGGGTAATTTTTTTCTGAGGGCTCTATGCCCGCTGTGCTGGGAGGTCTTTCTGCTCCTGCTGGTGGGAACACCAACTCTTCCCAGCCTTGCATAAGCTCTGCTGGCTGTTCCATCTCCTAGTCCTCTACCCAGCTTCTTTCCCCGTGGTGGCCATTTCTGTACACACATATACTGATCGGTACCCAAGCAACAATTCAGGGAGACTCCTCTGCAGGTCTCCAAGAGTTGCCTCTCTCTGCCTCTCTCTGTCTCTGCAGCAGCCTGGAAGCTCTCTCTAGGCGGTAAGCTGAGACACTTGTAGGACTCATCCCATCTGTTTCTCTTCTCTCAGGGATCACTGTCCTGAGGTGCCTGTTATCCAATGTCTTCAAACCATCATTTCATATATTTTGTTCAGTCTTATAATTGACTAAGGCAGAGGATACATCTAGATTCTGAGACTTCATCACTGCCCAAAACAGACATTACTTTTATTCTTTTAAGTCATCTTTTTTTTAGGGGCGCCTGGGTGACTCAGTCAGTTAAGTATCTACCTTCTGCTCAGGTCATGATCCCAGGGTCCTGGGATGGAGTCCTGAAATGGCTCCCCGCTGAGTGGAGCGGGGAGCTCCCTCTGCCAGCTGCTCTCCCTGCTTATGTTCTCTCTCCTCTCTCTGGCAAATAAATACATAAAATCTTTTAAAAAAAAAAAAAAGTAATCTTTTCTTTTGAAGCATAGCATACACACATGGAAGTGTCCAAATCCTAAATGTACAGCTCAACAAACTCACAGAATAAACACATCTATGGGACAATTCTGTGTCCATAAATAGAACGTGGCTAACACCACTGAAAGTTCATGTGCTTTTCCAGTCATTACCTGTCCTCCCAGAACAAACATTATTCTCACTTCTAGCACCACAGTACTTGTTTTATAGAAATGGAATTTTGCAGCATGTATATTCTTTAATGTCTGGCTTTCTTTGCTCAACATTGTGTTTGCCAGATTCATGCTATTATGTGACGCAATAATTAATTCATTTTAATTGCTGTGTCAATATTCTATTTTATGAATATATCACATTAGTCTTCTATTCTTCCATTAGTGGGCATTTGAGCTATTTCTCACTTGGACCGATTATGAATAGTGTTGCTGTGATCACGTTTGCACATTTGTGTGTGTGTACATATGTACGCATTTCTACCAGAACTGCTGAGTCATAGGCTAGGCATCTCTTCCACGTTAGCAGACACCACCAGTCTTCCCAAATTTACACTCCTATTAGCATTGTATGCATGTTTGAGTTGCTCCAAATCTTCACCAACACTTGTCATTATGTTTTTTTCATTTTAATCATTCCGGTGGATTTTACATTACATTGCCTTTCAGAACACCCCATGGGCATAACAAAACTACCAGGCGGAATGAGTGAACAGTGTGCCAGTTTGAGACGCCTGGGAGCCTTTCCCAAAGCATTCAGTAGTTACATTTGTGTTCATCAACATTATTTGAGCAGAATTTGAAAACTAAGTGTTAGATGATTCACCAGGTGAATACATAGTGAGAGGAAAAGCCAACAAGGGTATCCTTGGCAGCGAAAGTAATATATGGAAAAGAAGTCATAAAAGGACCTGGCTCAAGACTACCTGGTAAAATTGTACATGATTCTTTCCTTTGTCTATAGAAATGGCACCTCTAAGAATTACGCAGTACACAACCCGTGAATCTTTACACAGCAGCCATGTCTGTCATGCTTAGGAATGATAAGGAATTTGTCATGGCTGGAGGGCAGAACGGGTAGGGTAGAGAAGCAGAAGAAGATGTATCCAGCGGTGGGGCAATGTAACCGACTTGGATTTTGCCAGTGGCTTACTTTAAAAGTCGCCCCATGTCCACCCCCACCCCCACTAGATGAAGGACTGTGCAGGCTTCTTCCTCTTGGATCCGTCAGCGCCCTGAACTACCAGAGCCACCACTGAACTGGGGCTAAGATGAAACCCAAGTCAGGAAGGAGAAATGCTGAACACACTCCAGTTTGTCTTGCTACACAACTCTGGTCTCAACAAGCCGAGGAACCAACACCCTCTCCTTCCTCTATTTTGGGTTTCCTCTCTTGCAGCCTCAGCACACTCCTCTGCCTGGTAAAACTGGGTAAACCTGGATGGGAAGTTGTGCCCCACCTTCTTGACCCTTAGGCTCATGTTACTGAGTCACCAGAGGTGGTTTCTGGGAGCCCAAAAAAGTGAAAGGAAAACCCCAGGGTCCCCACATATCTTCCCCATGGCCTGCCAGAATGAAGGGTACCCCTCTAAGAGAATGAGATCCTTTGGGTTGACATTCTTTGTCCCTAAGTCCTCATGCCACTTTGTATGTATGTGTGTCTTGTACACTTGTTCGGGGCATTAGATGATTGCAATAGACCCCCGTCAGGCTAGAAGGAAGGGACTATCCACGGTAGACCAGAGAAGGCAGGGTCTCTTCTGGAAGGTGAGGTTCAGGGTCGAGCTCTGCCTTCCTTCCAGTTACCTGAACAAAGTGTATTCCATAAAGTAGAAACCCAGACTGTTGGAAGAGTTCCAAGGAATGGAAGAAGACTTTCTTGGCTCTGGTTACAAAGGGAGTAGCTCTGGAGAAGTAAGTGGAAAGATGGCACATCCCCAAGGAGGAGACAAAAGCCAGGACATGAAACCCAGGAAAAGTGCCCAGAGTGACACCAGGATTCTGAGACTAGCAGAAATATCATGAGACCAGAGGTCAGTGGGAGATTTGCAGGCCCTGAGACTTAAGTTAACTATGATATAGTAGAAACCTTTCCAATCTAGGTTTTTGGGGCCTATTTTTCTGCTGCTTCACAAGATCAACTTTTTTTTTTTTAAAGATTTTATTTATTTATTTGACATACAGAGATCACAAGTAGGTGGGAAGGCAGGCAAAGAGAGCAGGGGTGGGGGGGAGCAGGCTCCCCACTGAGCAGAGAGCCCAATGCAGAGCTCCATTCCAGGACCCTGGGATCATGAGCTGAGCCGAAGGCAGAGGCTTTAACCCACTGAGCCGCCCAGGCGCCCCCACAAGATCAACTTTTTAAAAAAAAAATTTTTATTTGGGGCACCTGGGCGGCTCAGTGGTTAAAGCCTCTGCCTTCAGCTCAGCTCATGATCCCAGGGTCCTGGGATCGAGCCTCACATCTGGCTCTCGGCTCAGCAGGGAGCCTGCTTCCTCCTCCTCTCTCTCTCTGCCTACCTCTCTGCCTACTTGTGATCTGTCTGTCAAATAAATAAAAATCTTTAAAAAAATTTTTTTTATTTAATGTTCTAAAGTTGTTTTTGTTTTTGTTTTTTTTTAATTTTTAGGTAATCTCTACACCTAGCATGGGACTTGAACTCAACAACCCGGAGAACAAGAGTTCCATGCTCCACTGAATGAGCCAGCCAGGTATCCACAAGAGCAGACTTTTTTTTTTTTTTTTTTTTTTAAGATTTTACTAATTTATTTGGAAGAGAGAGAGTACAGGAGAAAGACCAGGAGCAGGAGGGAGAGGGAAAAGCCGGCTCCCCACTGCACAGGGATCCTGACTTGGAAGGATGTTGATCCCAGAACCCTGGGATCATGACCTGAGCCAAAGGCAAAGGCTTAACCAATTAAGCCACGCAGGCACCCCAAGATCAACTTTTACATCAACTAACAGAAATATACAGCACACTTAAAATGTCCTCACTGTGGCATGGTTTTAGGAGGAGAAGTAGAGAACAAAGATACAGATTCTCCCTTCACAGAGGCTACTAAGTAACTGGAGAGAGGAGAATAAGGCCTGGGAAACCCCTAAGGAACAGTGCAACTGCTAGGATTTTTTTGTTTCTCTTTTAGCCAAAATTAAAATTATCCTAACTCCCTGAGCAGACACCAGCTGGGCTACAGTAAAAGAGTTAAGCATCCCAGGCAGAGAGGAGGAGCTATCCTGGGACCCAAAACTGTTTCCTGCTCATCCATAAATGTGGATGATCCTTGTGTGAACTGTCAAATAAACTATAATATTCCTAAAAAAAAATAAATAAACAAGACAATGAAGACCATGTCTAGTTAAATATTGAGTGGTCCAAAGGCTCCCAAGAGGTTCTAGGTGCTGAAAATTTCCGCTTGTCACTGGGCTGAGGGCAGAAGGGAGGGCAGGCTTTGGAGAGCCAAGCAAAGGGCATTCTGGGACAGGGGAACAGGATGGGGAACAGGCAAAGAAACCATCACCTTCAAAATCACTCCCATTTCTCTTGAATTTTAACTTTTTCAGAGCATCTTCCTAGCCTTGATGTACTTTTTATTTTCCCAGTAGCTTTAAGCAATTGGCAGAACAGAGATTCCCACTCACAAGGGAAGTGAGAACTGGAGAGTACCTGTTGCTCTTGCTTGCTGTCTCCCATCTTCTGCAACAGGGACCCCATTTTTCCCTGACAAAGCGCTTTCTCCACTCTCAGACTCCCAACCAGAACTGGCCCACCACTTACCACAGTACTTCAGGGAGGGGAACATGATCCAAGCCCGCCAATGAGAAACATCCAGAACCTTTGCTGGAACACCTGAAGAAGAAGAAAAAAAAAGCCAACACAGAGAAGTGAGTCATTACATTTCCTTGATGTAAGCTAGTTTGAATTTAGTTTTTGTTACTTGCTATTGAAAGAGTCCTGATTCGAGGGCACCTGGGTGGCTCAGTTGGTTAAGCATCCAACTCTTGGTTCCCGCTCAGGTTATGATCTCAGGGTTGTGAGACCAAGCCCCACATGCTTAGAAGTATATTTAAATTTAGAGAGTCAATTAACAACAGGGAACTAGAATATAGGTTTTTTTGTTTCTGATCCTGTGCTCTTAGACAAAGTGTAATGCTTAGAGTCAATTAGTGTGGCAAACAATTATTAAGCCTGGTGGGGCCAGGCCAAAAGAAATGCTAGGGAAGCTGGACAAAGAGTAGGAAGCCTGGGGCACCTGGGTGGCTCAGTGGGTTGGGCTGCTGCTTTCGGCTCAGGTCATGGTCTCAGGGTCCTGGGTTCAAGTCCAAGTCTGCTCAGCAGGGAGCCTGCTTCCCTCTCTCTCTCTCTGCCTGCCTCTCTGCCTACTTGTGATCTCTCTGTATCAAATGGATGGATAAAATCTTTAAAAAAAAAAAGTGTAGGAAGCCCGATAATGTTCTGGAACAACTTAAAAGAGATATTTAAAGAAAATAATGGGGTGCCTGGGTGGCTCAGTTAAGCCATTGCCTTCGGCTCAGGTCATGATCTCGGGGTCCTGGGATCGAGTCCCACATCGGGCTCTCTGCTCAGCAGGGAGCCTGCTTCCTTCTCTCTCTCTCTCTCTCTCTGCCTGCCTCTCTGCCTACTTGTGATCTCTCTGTGTCAAATAAATAAATAAAATCTTTAAAAAAAAAAAAAAGAAAGAAAATAATGGCACAGACAGAGTTCTGTTTCCTAACATGGGGATGGTTAGAGCCCATAATCATTCATGCTAAATTAGGCATATATGTTTTCTGTTTTTCTTGACCCTGGCAAGTTTTTCTCAATACACGGTATACTAAATAATTTTTTTTAAATAATGTAGTTCAAACTTTTCCTTTTTTTTTTTAAGATTTATTTATTTGACACAGAGAGATCACAAATAGGTGGAGAAGCAAGCAGAGAGAGAGGGGCAAGCAGGCTTCCTGCTGAGCAGAGAGCCCAATGAGGGGCTTGATCCCAGGACCCTGAGACCATGACCTGAGCTGAAGGCAGAGACTTAACCCACTGAACCACCCAGGCACCCCCTGAATAATTTTTTTAAAGATTTATTTACTCATTTATTTGAGAGATAGAGATAGCATACACATGCACATGAGTTGGGGAAGGGACAGATGGAGAGGAGGAAGCAGACTCTACAGTGAGTAAGGAGCCCAAGGCAGGGCCAGATCCCAGGACCCCAAAATCATGACCTGAGCTGACGTCAGACACTGAACAGACTGAGCCACCCAGGCACACCTCCCCACAATAATTTTTTTTTAAGATTTTATTTATTTATTTGACAGAGAACACAAGTAGGCAGAGAGGCTGGGGGGGGTGGGGGTTGCAGAGTAGGCACTCTGCTGCTCAGAGAGCCCAATGCGGGGCTCTATCCCAGGACCCTGAGATCATGACCTGAGCCGAAGGCAGAGGCTTAACCCACTGAGCCACCCAGGCGCCCCCCCCAATAATTTATTTAAATGAAAAAGAAAATAAATAATGTGGCAGGTCTGGTCTATAGAATGGGGTGGAAGAGAGAGACCCTGGCATCAGAGACACAGGAAGGAAGCTTGGTTCTGAGGCAGAGGCTTGGGATAAGGAAGGTATGGAGTAGAAGGTGGAGAGGAATAGAGATGGAAGGGGATGGGAAAAGTAAGAGGTACTTCCTGAGTGAACGAGAGCATGAGAAAAATGAACTCCAAATACTGGCAATGATGGTGGAGACAGGGCAGCTGAGAGTGAAAGACCTAGCTGGGGATGGTAAGTTGGGGGGGTGAGGGGAAGGTTGGTTTCATTTGGAATCCACCCAGGTGGGAATGCCCAAACTGTCATGGTATCATTTGGTTGGAAGGAATGGAAGCCTCCTCCCGCCAGCTCAGTTGGGGAACTGGAAAGTCAAAGAGGCTCTTCCCTCTGTATCTCTGGGTCCGTGGGATCTTCCCCCTGCTCTTCTCTGCCTCTGCAGTCCACTTTCTTCCGTTTTCCAGGAGGGAAGGCACACCTGGCAGAAGAAGCTGGAGCGCCCTGGGAACCCCACAGGGAGGCAAGGTTACTCTCAAAGCAGCCGAGAGAAGCGCCAGAAGGAAAGACTATTAAAAGTGTCTAGAGGTGACCAACTGGGTGACAAACAGGTCCTGATGGGGGCAAGCTCTAAGGTCTGTGTTCGAAGAAAGCAGGAGAAAAGAGAGGCTGGTTTTAGTCTGGGAAGGAGAGGCAGGGGGAGACCCGAGCCCAGCAGCGCTGCTGTGGATGAGGGCGAGAGGGCCTGTGGCCAGTGACATTCTCCCCAGGATTCTTGCTTTCCCATCCCCACACCACCCCCACCCCCTCCCACTGCCCTGCAGCCTCCCTTGCTTCACTCCAGGCTCTTTAAAAGCTGCCCCAGTGCCTCGCAGCTTGCTCTGCTGGGACGCCTTAAAGTGCTAGCGAGGCCCCCAATTTTCTGGTTGGCGCTAGCCAGGCCCTACATATCCTCCAGTTCATTCATCCTTCATTCATTCATTCCTATAGAGAATATTCATTCGGTGCCAATTACTTGCCTGGTGGTGGGGATGTGATGTTGAGAGAGATGAACGAGGCAGAGGCTCTCTGTAGGAACAGCGGGAACCTCTCGGTCCCGAGACGCCACGCGCTCATCGCGCACGCACATGCGCACCTGGGCACGTGCGCACCTGGGCACGTGCGCACCTGGGCACGTGCGCACCTGGGCACGTGCGCACATGCGCAGACGTCCATGCTTGATTTCCGGGGCAGAGCCTCCCCAAAGCGTGGGACCGGGACCCCAGCTGCCCGGCGTGTGGTCTCTGTGGGACACAGACAGATGGAGAGGAAGGTCAGCCTGTAACTTATAAGAGGCAGCTGGGGAGGAAGAAGGGTCAGGCATCCCGCAGGGGGCACCCCAGATGTACACATCAGCCACCTGGCCATTTGCTAGTGGCCTCGGAAGTACGTAACTCTGAAGGGCAGGCACCCCGTGGAGAAGAGCATCCTGCCAGGATCTCAGGTTCTGGGCCACTTCAGGCAGTTCTGGGGGGCAAGCCTCTTTCCAGAAGGCCAGGGAGGGACCCAGGGACCTGGTTCCAACTTGTACATGCCTGCTAAGTCGTATCCCTTCACTGAATCCTGGCGTTCTCCTGGAGCATGAAGCTCCCCGCCTGGAGAGGGGAGTCTCTGGGCAGGACCCTGACGTCCTATATATGCAAGGTGCCAGCGACTTAGGGCTCCAGCTGGTTGAACACGCAAGGGTTTTGGTGATGGAAGATCCCAGAATTTTCCTTTCTTTCTCTTATTGAGAGAAATCTCAAGATTTCAAGAGAAATCTCTTATTATTTCTTTCTTATTTCTTTCTCTTATTTCCTTTCTTTCTCACATTGTATAATGGATAATTATACAAAGTAGGAGCACCTGGGTGGCTCAGCGGGTTAAGCCTCTGCCTTCAGGTCTCAGGGTCTTGGAGTGGAGCCCTGAATGAAGCTCTCTGCTTAGCAGGGAGCCTGCATCCCCCTCTCCCTCTGCCGGTCTCTCTGCCTACTTGTCTTTGTCAAATAAATAAAGGAAATCTTAAAAAAAAAAAAAAAAGAATTATACAAAGCAAATGAAGAGTAAAGAGGAGAAAGAAGGGAGAAGGCGAAAAGAAAAGAATGAGCAGATGAGGAAGGAAGAGGTAGAGAAGAAAAACATTTCTTAAAAAAACACAGCTCTGATCACAGTATTTCCCCCACTTTTAGTAACTTCCCATGCTCATGAGGTAACTACAGCCTTCTTTTCTCTCTCCCTGACTTCCCCACCACTTCCACTCATATGGGGGTTCTGGGGCCTGCTCGGGTGTGTTCACATATCTTGTGGGAAATTGCCCCATGGGGTTGCAGCAACTGAAACAGGGAGCGCCATAATGGGCCCATCCTAAGGAGCATAGCACTACAGAAAGGGGGTTTTAGTCCTGGCTCTGCGACTCTAGGACCATGGGAAAATTGTGGTCTCTAAGACTCCTTTTCTTCACCGGCTCAGTGGTCAGGGCGAATGATCCCTGCCCTGCTTCGCTGGGTATTGTGGGGCTCAGGTGAGATAAAAAGCCTGGAAACCCTTTGTAAATTCTCAAGTACTGAACAAATAAAGGATTGTTCCTACTACCAAGTGAAGTACCTCGAGAAGTGTCAGCGGCCTACCCCTTTCCTATACCAGCGCTTTTCTAATAACCCTTATGTCATGACAACACTTTAAGCTTTTCCAAGTACTTCTATATACATGTGTCCCTTGTTCTGACTCTGTCACGGTGCAGGAGCTGGGCAGGGCTGCCCCTTGCTGGGCCT
Organism: Mustela nigripes; assembly: GCF_022355385.1. Classification (NCBI taxonomy): domain Eukaryota; kingdom Metazoa; phylum Chordata; class Mammalia; order Carnivora; family Mustelidae; genus Mustela; species Mustela nigripes. The sequence continues at coordinate 19,650,096 of NC_081563.1, read as the reverse complement.
ACCCAGGCACAGGCTCAGAGGGGTGAAGTCACCAGGAGGCCCAGTGTCACGGGGCACACGGTGGCCGAGCCAGGCCAGAGCTCAGGTTTTCTGATTCCAACTCAGAGCCTGCTCCCAGCTCCTGGAGCCACGCCGCTCCGCACTCATAACAGCTGTTGTTCTCTTTCACTTCTAAACCTTCAGAGGGTACAGACTGGATCTTCTAAGGGCATTAACTTCCCCTTGGCATTTAGCATGGCCTTTGGGTGAAACTATTGCAGAGAACCCCAGAACTTTTACCGGAGACACAGACTTGGGTTTTGAAAACCTTGCCCTGGCCTGTGGGCATTTGTTCCAGCTTCTTTGTCACTCCTCTGGGACAGCAGTCAGCCACCACTCAGGCCAGAGGTGTGCATTTGGACCACTGTGCAATCCTTCCTCCCAACACTATTTGATGTCTCCCTCTCACAGCTAGAGAGTGTATTCCGTGTCCAGCCGCTGGGCGGGCAGAGGCAGAGAATCACACACATGCTCCCTGACTCAGAGTGGGAGAAACAGCATCGCATGAGAAGCAGCAAAGAGTATGGTGTAGTGCCCTGGGATGCGGGGGAAGGTGACAGGATGACCCTCCAGGATGAGAGCCACAATGAGGAGCTCAGAAAGGCAGAGATCCCTGGGGACATGGGAAGACACTGAGGAAAGCTTCCTGGCTGAGGACACCCGCATCCCCCTCCCCCATGGCAGTCCCTGTGTCAGACTGAAACATTCCTGCACTTTGTGAATCACCCCAGGAAACCGCCCCTGCAACATTCCAGGATGCAGAAGCCAAGTCCTTGGTCTGACAGTGGATTGGCGGTGGTAGACCAGGGCAAAGGGCACCAGACCCAGCAGTCTGCAGATGCAGGAGTCTGTGCCTTGATCAGCACAGGTCAGATGAGGCAGAGAGAGTCGGGTGCTTTTCCTGTCAAGGTCAAATGCCAGAGTGGCCAGAGTTTCGCCTCAGCTCAGGTCTCTTGACTTTATCCTGTAGGCCCCTCCCAACTTAGGTGATGATGGCAAGCTTGGCTGACAGGCAAGGGAAGAACCTTATGGAATTCAGGAGCAGAGCAAAGCTAGAATGTTAGGGGGCAATACCTCTCACCCCACCTCACCCTCGCTTCCTTTGCCTGAGTCCCAGAGGGCTTGGATGAGGTTGTTCCCACATTTAAAATAGTGTTTGAAAAGAGAAAAACAAAAGGGTCACCTTCAATGAGCAAACAATAGATAGAATATTCTGAAATAAATTATAAAGTGGCTGCCATCTAAAACAATAACTGAGCAGAGAGCCTGATGCGGGGCTCGATCCCAGGACCCTGGGATCATAACCTGAGCCGAAGGCAGACATTTAACCAACTAAGCCACCCAGGCACCCCCAACAATGGTGCTTTTAGAGTCTAGGTGATGGTTGAGACTTCACTGGCAAGCTGAGAATGGGACAGACAGCCAAGACTGACCCCAGCACTTGCTGGATCTCACCTTGGTCATGCAGACACTCCCGCAACAGATGCAAGATAAACATCGGACTATGTCCAACCAGATCATGGGAAGAATTGTTGGCATGAGTAGTCCCATTGACGACCTAGAGGAAAATAGTGAGAACCTCGTGACACAGGCTGGGGTGGAAGAAACGGAAGATGAAGATAAGATACCTGGCACACCAAAGAGTTGAAAGTTGCTAATTTACACTGAAATCCTGAACACCATTTTTACAATCCAAGAGAAGACTGAAAGGCTTTTTGAAGCAACTGCTATGGGTAAACAGGTTTTCTATGATAAAGTGTGCATTCTTCTATCATACACTGTCTAGTGAGTTTATACAGTGATTCCCCCCAGTTTCTTGAACATGGTAACTTCACATCTTGGACCTTGGTCAGTTATGCGGCTTAATATTAAACACCCAAACTTGGCAGGTTCTGTATAAAATTGTCAAAATTTTTGGTGTAAAAAAATAAAACAACAGTTTTAGAAAATAATATAGGAAAATATCTTTGTGACCTTGGGTAGAGGAAGAGTTTTAAAGATTTTTTTTTTTAATTGACCCTACTGAGCCACTCTGGCGCCCCAGAGGAAGAGTTTCAAAGCAAAACATGAAAAGCACTAATCAAAGAAAAAGATTGAGAAATATGTCTGCATTCAATTTAAGGAATCCTGGATAGAAAAGGGCATCATGAAAAGAATAAAACAGCCACAGAGAAGATGGTTGCAACATATATAAACTACGGAAAGTTCAAAGCCGAAATATAAAAGAACTCCTATAAAACAATAAGAACAAGACAGGCGGGGTGCCTGGGTGGCTCAGTGGGTTAAGCCTCTCTGCCTTCGGCTCAGGTCATGATCTCAGGGTCCTGGGATCAAGCCCCCAAAGGGGTTCTCTGCTCAGTAGGGAGCCTGCTTCCCCCTCTCTCTCTGCTTGCCTCTCTGCCTACTTGTGATCTCTCTGGCAAGTAAATAAATAAATAAATCCTTAAAAAAAGAAAGGAAAAAAAAAAAGAACAAGACACGTGACTCAGCAGAAGAATGAGCATGAGGAGTGCCTGGCTGGCTCAGTCAGAAGAACATGAGACTCTTGATCTTGGAGGTGTGAGTTTGAGCCCCATGTTGGGCACAGAGATTACTTAAAAGTAAAATCTTTTAAAAATGAGCAAGAGGGGTGCCTGGGTGGCTCAGTTGCTACTTGTCTGCCTTTGGCTCAGGTCATGATCCCAGGGTCCTAAGATCAAGTCCTGCATCGGGCTCCCTGCTCCACGGGAAGCCTGCTTCTCCCTCTCTCACTCCCCCTGCTTGTATTCCTTGTCTCGCTGTCTCTCTCTCTCTGTCAAATAATAAAATCTTTAAATAAATAAATAATAAATAAAACCCATCCATAATTTCAAAAAAGAAGCAAGAGATATGAAAGGGGCAATTCACAAAAGAAGATATAAAATGTCAGCAGGCATATGGAAAGATGTTTAACTTTGTTTGCCATCAGGGAAATCCAGATTAAAACCACAATGAGATACCGAGTATCTAAAATGAAGAATGCCAGTATTAAGTGTTAGTTCTGATGTGAAGCACCTGGAATGCTCATATACTGCTATCAGTGCAGCCTGTTACACCCACTTTAGCAAACAGTTTGACTTCACCAACTGAAGTCGAAAGTTGCTTTCTCTATGGTCCAGGATACATGCAACAAAAATGGGTTCAAAGCACACAGGAGGGTGCGCCTGGGTGGCTCAGTGGGTTAAAGCCTCTGCCTTCGGCTCAGGTCATGATCCCAGGGTCCTGGGGTCGAGCCCTGCATCGGGCTCTCTGCTCAGCAGGGAGCCTGCTTCCTCCTCTCTCTGACTGCCTCTCTGCCTACTTGTAATCTCTGTCTGTCAAATAAATTAAAAAAAAAAAAAAAAAAAAAGCACACAGGAGACATAAACCAGAATGCTCACAGCAGCATAGCCTGTAATAACCCCACATTGGAAACAACACAAATGTCCACCAAGAGTAGATGATAATTTGGGGGTGCTGGGTGGCTCCGCCAGCTAGGCGTCTGGCTCTTGGCTTCAGCTCAGGCCATGATCTCAGGATCCTCGGATCGTCCCTGCACATTGGGCTCCACACTCAGTAGGGAGTCTGCTTGAGGATTCTCTCTCCTTCTCCCCTCACCCCTCCCTCCTCTCATGCTCTCTTGTTCTCTTGCTCTAAAATAAATAAATAAATCTTTAAAGAAAAGAAAAAGAGGAGGCAATAGGTGATAGAGTCACACAATGAAATATCATACAGTAATAACACTACACACAACAGACACAACATGGATGAATCTATCAAATAAAAGAAACAAGAAAAAAACTAGATACAAAAGAATACATACTGTATGAATTATATAAACCTCAAAAATGGGCAAAATGGAGGCACCTGGCTGGCTCTGTTGGTAGAGGACGTGATTCTATATCTCAGGTTGTGAGTTCAAGTTCCACACTGGGCGTAGAGTTTACTTTAAAAAACAGGCAGAAGGCGCCTGGGTGGCTTAGTTGGTTAAGCTACTGCCTTAGGCTCAGGTCATGATCCTTGAGTTCCGGAATGGAGTCCCTCATTGGGCTGTCTGCTCAGTGGGGGTCTGCTTCTCCCTCTGGCCCTCTCCCTTCTCATGCTCTCTCTCAAATAAATAAATAGAATCTTTAAAAAAAATTAAAAATAAATAAATAAGTAATAAAATAAAATAAAAAAATAAGCAGAACAAAACCATACTCTTTAGACGGTAAAAGAGCAAAGAAAAGTGAGCAAGTGAATAATATGAAACCAGAAGTGGTTACCTTAGAGAGGCAGGAGAGAAATGGGATGCCGGAGGATTCTGCATGGAGATCCTGGGATGCCGGGAAGGTCCTGTGTTCAGCCTGGGTGGCCGGCCCAGGGATGCGGGGTTTTTTGGAGTTTTTTTTATTTTTTTATTTTTTAGGTGGGGAGAGGATATTGTTTTATAATAATTCTTTAAGCAGTATTCTCAGGCAATGCAACATTCTGAGTGTGCTTTTTAAACTGAACTATGTAAAATTGCCAGTGTCAACCATTTTTAACAAACAAAATGGTAATTTCAGATGGTTCGACCTAATAGTCCACAGTAAAACCCAGTTTACATGAAGATAACCAGCCATTCAAAACGATGATTGTAAAGGCCACTAATAACTACATTTGCTTACTTTACTTAAAGATGTATTTATTTATTTGAGAGAGAGAGAAAGAGAGAGTACACGTGAGTAAGTGGGAGAGAAGCCTCACGCTAGAGAGTGAGAGAGGATTCTCACTCCTGGCTGTGCGGAGCTGGATGCAGGGTCTCGATCCCACCACCCTGAGATCACGATCTGAGCCCAAGCCAAGAGTCACACGCCCAACTGACTGAGCCACCCAAGCGCCCATCATTTATTTATTCAACAAATGTTTCCTGAAGGCTTATTATGAAGCCGGCACACTTCTAGACACTGGACTAGAGAATTGGATTCTGTCATGGTGCTCGCATTCTAATGGATTTGGAAACACAAGGGAACGGAGTGGAGGAGAGAGGCCACCAGAGGCCATGGGAGGAAACGCCCGCGGGCAGAAGGAACAAGTGCACAGGCCGCATGACTGGAATGTGCTCGTGGAACTGAAGAACAAGGAGACCAGTGTTCCTGAATCAGAGCGTAGCCAGGGCAGAGTCTGTACACATGAAACAGGAGAAGGAACCCGGGACCCATCACAGACAGTCCCCTTGCCCAGGCAAGGGACTCTGGCTTTTATTCTGAGAGTAATGAGAGGCCACTGGAAGGTTGAGAGCAGGAAGTAGTATGATCTGATTTATAGAGTAGAAGGAAATCTGGCTGTTCTATGGAGAAGGAGAAGGAAGTGGGGATGCCTGTTAAAAATGCTTCTGCAGTGTCCCGGTGAGAGAGAAGGTGGCATGGACCACGGTGGCAGTGGTGGGAATCAGGACTGGTAGATTTTTTTTTTTTAAGAATACTTAATTTTTTTTTTTTAAGATTTTTATTTATTTATCAGGGGGGGGGGAGAGCGAGCACAGGCAGACAGAATGGCAGGCAGAGGCAGAAGGAGAAGCAGGCTCCCTGCTGAGCAAGGAGCCCGATGTGGGACTCGATCCCAGGACGCTGGGATCATGACCTGAGCCGAAGGCAGCTGCTTAACCAACTGAGCCACCCAGGCATCCCAGGACCGGTAGATTTTATAGGTAGAACCCAGGTAGGATCTGTTGATGGACTGCATGGAGAGTAAGCAGAAAAAGAATTGATTATATATTTATATAAATATAAATATATTTATACTTACATTTATATTTCAGTGAACAAGAGAGAGAGAGACAGAGAATGAGGGGGGAGGAGCAGAGGAAGAGGGAGAGAGAATCTCAAGCAGAACGCCTGCTGCGTGTGGACCCTGACGCGGGGCTTGATCTCGAGACCCTAAGATCACAACCTGAGTTGAATCCAAGAGTTGGACACTTAACTGACTGCACCACCCAGGCACCCTGGTAATGTATATATATTTTTTAAATTAATATACACCATTTGGTATGGTCAAAACTCTTCCAAACCTGTTCTTGCAACACCTGGCTGGCTCAGTTGGAGGAGTGTGCAACTCTTGATCTTGGGGTTGCAAGTTCGGACCCCACGTTGGGTATAGAGATAACTTAAAATCTTTAGGGGCGCCGGGGTGGCTCAGTCAGTTAAGCGACTGATTCTTGATTTTGGCTCAGGTCATGATCTCAGCCTTGTGAGATGGAGCCCCAAAGCCGGCTCCACACTCCACGAAGAGTCTACCTGAGAATCTCTCTCTCTCTCTCTCTCCCTCAGCTCCTCCCCCTGTTTGCGCACCTGCCCTCTCTCCCTCTCTAAATAAATAAATAAAATCTTCAAATAAAATAAAATAAGAAAAATAAAAAATAAAATCTTAATGGGGCACCTGGGTGGCTCAGTGGATTAAAGCCTCTGCCTTGGGCTCAGGTCATGATCCCAGGGTCCTGGCATTGAGCCCTGCATCAAGCTCTCTATTCGGTAGGGAGCCTGCTTCCTTCCTCTCTCTCTCTCTGCCTGCCTCTCTGCCTATTTGTGATCTCTGACTGTCAACTAAATAAAATCTTTAAAAATAAATAAATAAAATAAAATCTTTTTAAAAAAACATGTTCTTGGGGCACCTGGGTGGCTCAGTGGGTTAAGCCTCTGCCTTCAGCTCAGGTCATGATCTCAGGGTCCTGGGATCGAGCCCCGCATCAGGCTCTCTGCTCAACACTCTGTGATCCACCTATTAGGTGCCCAATAAAGGGTAGCTACTAAGGACAGTGTTTTTTTAATATTCAGGGTTTTTTTAATTTTCAGATTTTTCTGTATTTTGAGTGGAGGGGATGGGAAGTTGACTCCATTCCCATTTACCAGAAAATACAGCAGGTAAAGGAGAAAATAAACTGTTAGGAAAAGGAGAGCTGCTAGTAATCTAGACTTGGACACAGCTGGGGTCTCTAGTTAGATAAATCTCACAGTGATGACTAGTCCAGAGACTTAGAGCTTCTTCAGGGATTCTGTCACATAGTCATGTCTCCCTCTGCTGGCAGGACTTGATTTTGCAGGGTAACCCCAAATCTCAATGACTTGGGTCTGAAAAATTTGCAGGCCCCAGGATTACTAAACAGCTAACCCTGCCTTCTTGGTACAATCTCACCCTGACTGGTTCCTGGGACCACAATGGAAGAAGGTGATTTTTATGGGAATCCTCTGGGAAAGGAACTGTCATTGTCACAGAAGACACGGGGAAGGGAATTTCTTCCTCCCACGGAGCCAACCATAGGTCTCCACTCCTATGAAACTGTTACTCAAACCAGGACTGAGAAGTAGCCATCCTGCCATGTCCATAGGAAGCTCGCCTTGTGGCACAGGAGACAGACGACCAGGGTTAAAGTTTTGGAGTCTGAAGACTGTGCCACTTGACGGCAGGGTGTCCTTCCCCAGTCCCTTAGCCTGAAGCTTGGACTCCTCCTTTTAACGGGATACTAATATTTGCCCCTCTCCTCAGTAATAAGTGATAATACTTTATTAACTGTAAATCATTCTATGGATATAAGAATTTTTTTTCTTTTCTTTTTTCTTTTTTTTTTTTTGCCATTGCTTCTTTGTCTTCCCTCCCCATTTTCTTGCCCTTGAAGGTCTTGGAACATTCATTCATTCATTTGTGTAACAATCGATTCTGATTACCTAAAGTGAATATAGCAGTATCATGCTAGGTATGGGGAAAGGAGACACAGAGACAAAGAGGATAGCTCCTGTCTTCAGGGGCTTCGTATTATAGGGAGAGAGACAAACTCAGGTAACTGTAGTATGAGACAGACTGTATGAGTAGTATAAGACTAGTTAAACAAGGGGCGCCTGGATGGCTCAGTGGGTTGAACCTCTGCCTTCGGCTCAGGTCATGATCTCAGAGTCCTGGGATCGAGCCCCACTTGGGCTCTCTGCTCCACGGGGAGCCTGCTTCCCCCACCCCCCGCCTGCCTCTCTGCCTACTTGTGATCTCTCTCTCTGTCTAATAAATAAACAATATCTAAAAAAAAAAAAAGACTAGTTAAACAAGGAGTTATACAATTATGAGGAAAGGAAAGATTAATTAGAATAGATAGAATTAGGGGAATCAAGGAAGTCTTCCCAGGAGAGGTAATATTCATACAGGGCTTTCATTGACTTATAAAAAATATATTCCTGAGCACATGCTGTGTGCCAGGAACTGGACTAGTCATTGTGGATGCAAGAATGAACAAAACTGCAGCAATGTCCACAATAGCCAAACTATGGAAAGAACTAGATGTCCATCAACAGATGAATGGATTAAGAAGATGTGGTATATACACACAATGGAATACTATGCATCCACAAAAGAAATGAAATCTTGCCATTTGCGACAACATGGATGGAACTAGAACGTATCATGCTTAGTGAAATAAGTCAAGCAGAGAAAGACAACTATCATATGATCTCCCTGATAGGAGGAAGTGGTGATGCAACATGGGGGCTTAAGTGGGTAGGAGAAGAATCAATGAAACAAGATGGGATTGGGAGGGAGGCAAACCATAGGTGACTCTTAATCTCACAAAACAAACTGAGGGTTGCTGGGGGGAGTGGGTTTGGGAGAAGGGGGTGGAATTATGGACATTGGGGAGGGTATGTGCTTTGGTGAGTGTGTAAACCTGGCGATTCACAGACCTGTACCCCTGGGGATAAAAATATATGTTTCTAAAAAATCAAAAATTAAAAAACAAAAAAAAAGAATGAACGAAACAGGGGCGCCTGACTGGCTCAGTTGATAGAGCATGAAATTCTTGATCTCAGATTCGTGAGTCTGAGGCCCACATTGGGCATAGAGTTTCCTTAGGGGAAAAAAAAAAAAAAAGGAAATGAATGAAACAGTCATGTTATATCTTCACAGAACAACAAAAGTGGGCAAATAATGGGGCACCTGGGTGGCTCAGTGGGTTAAGGCATCTGCCTTCGGCTCAGGTCATGATCCCAGGGTCCTGGGATCGAGCCCCGCATCGGGCTCTCTGCTCAGTGGGGAGCCTGCTTCCTCCTCTCTCTCTGCCTGCCTCTCTGCCTACTTGTGATCTCTCTCTCTGTCAAATAAATAAATAAAAATTTTTTTAAAGATTTTATTTATTTATTTGACAGAGAGAGACAGTGATAGAGAGCATGAGTGAGGAGAAGGGCAGAGAGAGAAGCAGACTTCCTGTGGAGCTGGGAGCCCGATGCAGGACTCGATCCTGGGACTCTGGGATCATGACCTGAGTCGAAGGCAGTTGTCCAACCAACTGAGCCACCCAGGCGTCCCTAAATAAATAAAATCTTAAAAAAAAAAAAAAAAAAAAGAACAACAAAAGTAGGTAAATAATTAATTACAATTATGCTAAGTTCCATGAAAGAAAGTACAGGGAACAAAAAGAACATATTACAAAGGAATATAAACAGGTGGGAAAGTCAAGAAATATACCCTTAGGAATTGACATTCAAACTGAGAGCTTAAGGATGAAGAGAAGGTATCTAGGTAAAGATGGTGAAGATAAATGTTCTATGTAGCAGAGACAGGCCCTATGTAAAGGTCCTGTGGTAGGAAGTTGGAACAGAACTGAGGAAGGCCACTGTAACTAGAGCCCAGGGAGCAAGGGAAGAGTGGCATGAGATGTGACTGGAGACATGATGGGCACCAGACTGTATAGGTCTTTGGGGGCTACATTCATGATTTAGACTTTAACTTAAGAAGAGTGATGAGCATAAAATGTTTTAAGCATGGAGTGACTTGATCAGACATGTGTTTTTAAAAGATTACTTTGCGGGGGGGTCGGGTACCTGGGTGGCTCAGTGGGTTAAAGCTTCTGCCTTCGGCTCAGGTCATAATCTCTGTCTGTCAAAAAAATAAATAAAACCTTGTGATCTCTGTCTGTCAAATAAATAAATAAAACCTTTAAAAAATAAAATAAAATAAAAGATTACTTTGGGGACGCTTGGGTGGCTCAGTGGGTTAAGCCTCTGCCTTCGGCTCCAGTCATGATCTCAGGGTCCTGGGATCGAGCCCCACATCAGGCTATCTTCTCTGCAGGGAGCCTGCTTCCTTCTCTCTCTGCCTGTCTCTCTGCCTACTTGTAATCTCTGCCTGTCAAATAAATTTTAAAAAATAAATAAAATAAAAGATTACTTTGTAAAGAATGAATAAGTGGAGGCAAAAGCATATCTAGTGAGACCAGACTACAGGCCATTGTGGGGATGCCAGGCCAGACAAGATGGTGGCTTGGGTCATGATATTGGCTGTGGAAGTGAAGAAAAGTTGATAGATTTGACAAATATTAAGAAAGTTGAATTGATAAGATTTGGTATTTGGAGGGATATATGGAGGGTGGGGGAAGAGTTGTTTACAGAGTTAGGGACCATTCTTGGAGGACAAAGTTTGGAAGGGAGGATGATGAGTTCAGTGAAAACAAGTAGAATTTCAAGCACATGGGAGTCATCCAAGTAGCTATATCCATTAGAGAATTGGATATATAGATTTGGAGCTCAGAGAAGTCTGGGCTGGAATACCAATTTAGGAATCATTTAAATATCAATTGAAGCCATGAGCTATAATGATCATTATAGGGTGACATTGAAAGAAGAAGAGGGCTTAGGACTTTAATGAACACTCAATGTTGAAGCTGAATGAGGTCAATTGATTAGGGAGACTGAAACTCAGCAATCAGAACTCATGAGAGCTGGAGGAAGAAACCCAGAAAAGTATAGGGTCATGAAAACCATAGGAAGTGAGGGAGAGTTTGCTAAAGAAGGAAGAAGTGGGTTGTGTCAAAAGCTTCTATTGAAAAGGGCCCACTAGAAATGGCACTGTGGGGTTACTGATACCCTTGGCAAGAGGAATCTTTATTGAGCAGTGGTAGTAGAAACTATATCAAGGTACAGAATGAATAGGAGGTGAGCCTGTGTAGACAGAAACAAAGTTAGGGGAACACTGCAGACAGAGATGCAGTATGGGCAAAATCATATGGAGACCCCCCAAATTATGATGTGTTGGGAGGACTTCGAGCAAACCCAAGTGGTTGGAGACTTGAGTGTGGAACAGGGAGAGGGAAGAAAGAATGGATGATAAAGAAGCTGAAAAGGGAAATGCAGGATGTGAACAACTTTGAATACGAAGGACAAAAGGCAGGAAAACTACGATTTCTTGAATGCCTTCTACATCCTGGGAGATTCTGCATTATCTCCCTTAATACTCATGTAAACCCTGTGAGTGATGGCAGAATCCTTAATTCTGAGAAAATAAGCTATTCAGGGAACTTTTCCTTTACTGAGGATCATACATCTGCCCATGTGAGCAATCGGCTTCCAGCCTCCCTTCCACGCAGGAAGATCTGGGCAAGTGCCTTGCCAGGTGGTGGTATCAAGTGGGGAGAATGAGACCAGAATCCCTTTCGTCCGGCAGCACCCTGGCATCTGGTGTTAGGCAAAGGAGAGAAAGGGTAGTCCAAAAACTAAAGCCAAATGCAACAAGAAAATAGTCCAAGAGCCAAATGGTCGGTCCATCCAGAAGTCAGGCTGCCAGAGCCAAGAAAGGTTAGTCTACAAAGCCAAAACCCCACCCAGTAATTGGTCCAAAAGCCAAGTTACTCACAAGCTGTACAGCCTGATCAAAGAGAGGGTTGAGGAAAGCCAGGAAAGTTCACAAGTAAGCAAGCCACCAGCTCAGCCTCAAGATTCCAATCGAGCTGCCCTTCAGGTCCTGAAGGGCATTTGAAGGTGAAGATTGGAAGGTGAAGAACTAAACAAAAAGGTCCTCCAGAGAATAACATGATCAGAGATGTTTTATGCAAAGATTCTTCCAGTGTCTCTGTGGGGAGGGGCCTTGAGGTTTCAAATAATTACCTCCTCGCTCTGGATCTCAGAGAGGAAGGACAGCTCAGACTCAGTCCACAGACGCAACCGCCCTCCGCAGAGTAGGACATGGGTGACACTGGCTTGGTCCTTGGACTTGAGGAATTATACCTGATTTGTATCCTAGAGGAAAAATACGAAGACCGGCAAAGAGGAACAGCAAACATGGACTGGTCTATCGAGGATACTCAAGAAAGTAAAAGCTGTCAGGCAAACCAAACCAGGCCACAAGCATGTTTTAAGGGCTTGCTTAAAAATAGGTCTTCTCAGGGGGCACCTGGGTTAAAGCCTCTGCCCTCAGTTCAGTTCTTGATCCCGGGGTCCTGGGATCGAGCCCCATATCGGGCTCTCTGCTCCGCAAGCAGCCTGTTTCCTCCTCTCTCTCTGCCTGCCTCTCTGCCTACTCTGATCTACAGAGATCTCTGTCTGTCAAATAAATAAATAAAATCTTTTTAAAGACAAAATAAAATAAAAAATATTTATTTATTTTCAGGGGCATCTGAGTGGCTCAGTTGTTTAAGCGTCTGCCTTTAGCTCAGGTTCTGTTCCCAGGCTCCAAGGATGAGTTCCACGCCCAGCTGCACATCAGGCTCCCTGCCCAACCGGGAGCCTACTTCTCCCTCTCCCTCTGCCTGCCCCTCCCCCTAACTGTGCTCTCATGCTCTCTCTCTGTCTCTCTGTCAAATAAATAAAATAAAATCTTTTAAAAAAAAGTCTTCTCAGGGGCTCCTGCCTGGCTCAATAGGTGAATCATGTGGCTCTTGGTCTTCGATAGTGAGTCTGAATCCCATGCTGGGTGTAGAAATTACTCAAAAATAAAATCTTTTTAAAAAAAGGCTTCTTGGGGCACCTGGGTGGCTCAGTGGGTTAAGGCCTCTGCCTTCGGCTCGGGTTGTGGTCCCAGGATCCTAGGATCAAGCCCTGAGTCGGGCTCTCTGCTCGGTGAGGAGCCTGCTTCCTCCTCTCTCTGCCTGCCTCTGACTGCTTGTGATCTCTGTCTGTCAAATAAATAAATAAAATCTTAAAAAAAAAAAAGTCTTCTCATCGGCAGAAGAGTTTATTAATTGTTTCATCTGAGTCTCATGGCCACTCCATAGAAATTATTCCCCTCCTCCATCCAACTGTTTTTTTTTTTTTTTAAGATTTTATTTATTTATTTACTTACTTATTTACTTACATAGGGAGGGGAGGAGCAGAGGGAGAGGGACAAGCAGACTCCCCGCTGAGCCCAGAGCTGAGGGGGGCTCCATCCCAGGACCAGGAGATCATGACCTGAGCCAAAATCAAGAGTTGGAGGCTTAACTGACTGAGCCAGCCAGGCGCCCTCTAGTTGTTTTAAACAGATGAGGAAATTGAGGCTAGAGCAAGATAAGAGATTGCCCAAAGTCACACCATTCTGGATGGCGATCAGAAGTGCAAGTTGAACCCGAGCTTTGTTTTATGCAAATTCTGCGTCTCTTTCTGCTATAGAAAAGAAATTGATCAGGGAAGATGTTCAGAGGAGGAAGTGCTTGAACTGCGCCAGTGGCAGGCTGCCAGGTGTAGAAGGGTGACAGCGCCCTCTGGGCAAAGGCACAAGGATGCAACACAGCACGGTCAAAACAAGGTTCTTAGAATGAGAGGTCCTTGTGGACAAGGAGCTCAGCAGGCCCCGGGGGAACTGCTTGAAGGAATGAACTTCTGGACCGCAGGTTCTCTGTGGGAGAGTACCTGGAGGGGAGGCTGGGAAATTAGGCCGGGGTCAGAAGATGGTGGGGCTTGTATACGTGTTGGAAGCCTAGAAGAAGAGGAAGAGGAGGAAGGCAGGGGACCCGGGTACATGTGCAGAGAAGACGTGAAGAGAGAATCAGCTGGAAGGTGGTTTCAAGAGACAAGGGGAAGGCCAGAAGTAAACCAGGCTCAGGAGAAGGGAAGGGAAGAATCGAGAAACATGCAGGAGTCAAGGTACCTAGCGACCCTCCGAAGGGAAGGGGGGACGTGTCCACGTCTGCAGGCTGAAAGACAGCAGTGGAGGGATGGAGGATGGTCTTTGGAGGGAACAAATGTGGGTGGTGGATACCCCAGTCCCAGGTAGGCTGCGACCTCAGCAGTCCCTCTTAGGTTGCGTGCCAGAGAGGGAGGGGCCTCCCGGACCGGAGAAGGCATCAGCAACCTGCCAGAACCGGGTTAACAAAGGCAGGACTACAATTCCCAGCATGCTCGGGCCCGGTGGGGTGACGGCGGGCGGTGTCTGCGCCGCACCCGCCTGGTGGGCGCGGGACCCGGGTCGGCACCCGAGCCTGTAATTCCGGAGGGGTCTGCGGGGGTGCGAGCAGGCGATGCCCCCTTGTTCCCAGCGCGCGGGCCGCGCCGGGCTCGCGCCTCCCGCCCCGCAGCCCCGCCCCTTGCCCCACCCCAGCCGGGCGGCTTAGCTGGGGCCGCAGCGCGGCGGCAACATCACTCTCGCCGCCGCTGCTCCGCCCCATCCCCTTCTGTTTTTCTCTCTCATTCTCCGGTGGCAGCGGCGGGGAAGGTGGAGGCAGGGGCAGCAGCAGCCGCGCGGGCTGCAATGAATGATCCCCCAGCGCGGGGGGAGGACTCCAGGTGAGCCTCTGCCCTCGGGAGGGCCGGGACCCCCGGCCGCCCAGGACCCGCAGCCCCCGCCATGGATCCCTAGAAGAGGAGGAGGAGGAGAAGACAGCTTCGCCGCCCACCCCCCATCCCATTTTCCTCTTCCTTTATCTCATTGTTGCCGTAGCTGTTTACGGCAGCGCTCCCTCTGCCCCAGCATGGGGCGGGCTCCGGGCACTGCCATTCGGCCGGCGCGGCTCCCGCGGCTGCCGGGGGATTCTGCCTAATTCCCCCTGCCCGGCCCGTGCAGCGAGGACCGGAGAGCGGTGGAGGCCCGGACTGCAGCAGCGGCGGGGCCACCTCCCAGCATCCCCACCCTAGGAGGCTGCATGCGGATTGAAGAGCGGCGCCTGGGGGCTGGGCTGGCCCCGCTGATCCCAACCTAGGGAGGCCAGCAGGACCGCCCAGGCTGCGGAGGGGCCCTGGGGAGCAGGAAGGACAGAGCATCAAGATGGCCAGTAAAACCAAGGCCAGCGAGGCCCTTAAGGTGGTGGCCCGGTGCCGCCCCCTCAGCCGGAAGGAGGAGGCTGCTGGTCACGAGCAGATCCTGACCATGGACGTGAAACTGGGCCAGGTGACCCTGCGGAACCCCCGCGCTGCCCCAGGGGAACTGCCCAAGTCCTTCACCTTTGATGCCGTGTATGATGCCAGCTCCAAGCAGGCAGACTTATATGATGAAACCGTGAGGCCCCTGGTAGACTCGGTACTTCAGGGTTTCAATGGCACGGTGTTTGCCTATGGCCAGACGGGCACCGGCAAGACCTACACCATGCAGGGGACCTGGGTGGAGCCCGAGCTGCGGGGGGTCATCCCCAATGCCTTTGAGCATATCTTCACCCACATCTCTCGCTCCCAGAACCAGCAGTACCTGGTTCGGGCCTCCTACCTGGAGATCTACCAGGAGGAGATCCGGGACCTGCTCTCCAAAGAGCCTGGCAAGAGGCTAGAACTGAAGGAGAACCCGGAGACCGGTGTCTACATCAAGGACCTCTCCTCCTTTGTCACCAAGAACGTCAAGGAGATCGAGCACGTGATGAACCTGGGGAACCAGACCCGGGCGGTGGGCAGCACGCACATGAATGAGGTCAGCTCCCGCTCCCATGCCATCTTCGTCATCACTGTGGAGTGCAGTGAGCGGGGCTCAGATGGCCAGGACCACATCCGTGTGGGCAAGCTCAACCTGGTGGACCTGGCTGGCAGTGAGAGGCAGAACAAGGCAGGCCCCAATGCCGCCGGAGGGACGGCCACACAGTCCACGGGCTGCAGCAGCGGTGGAGGTGGGGGTGGTGGCGGCGGCGGTGGTGGTGGTGGTGGTGGTGGTAGTGGTGGAGAGAGGCCTAAGGAAGCCTCCAAAATCAACCTCTCGCTGTCTGCCCTGGGCAACGTGATCGCTGCTCTGGCAGGCAACAGGAGCACCCACATCCCCTACCGGGACTCCAAGCTGACCCGGCTGCTCCAAGACTCTCTGGGGGGGAACGCCAAGACCATCATGGTGGCCACTCTGGGGCCGGCTTCTCACAGCTACGACGAGAGCCTCTCCACCCTGCGCTTTGCCAACAGGGCCAAGAACATCAAGAACAAGCCCCGCGTGAACGAGGACCCCAAGGACACGCTGCTGCGGGAATTCCAGGAGGAGATCGCTCGCCTGAAGGCCCAGCTGGAGAAGAAGGGGATGCTGGGAAAGCGGCTCCGGAGGAAGAGCAGCCGCAGGAAGAAGGCCGTGTCAGCCCCAGCTGGGTACCCCGAGGGGCCGGTGATAGAGGCCTGGGTGGCCGAAGAGGAGGATGACAACAACAACAACCACCGCCCACCCCAGCCCATCCTGGAGTCAGCCTTGGATAAGAACATGGAGAATTACCTGCAGGAGCAGAAGGAGCGCCTGGAGGAGGAGAAGGCGGCCATCCAGGATGACCGCAGCCTGGTGAGCGAGGAGAAGCAGAAGCTGCTGGAGGAAAAGGAGAAGATGCTGGAAGACCTAAGGCGGGAGCAGCAGGCCACGGAGCTGCTCGCGGCCAAGTACAAGGTAAGGGCCCCAGACAGCAGCGGGACTCCAGAGGTGCCCAAGGGGATCTGGGCTGGCAGGCTTTTCTTTTCGGGTCTTTGATCCTACCTGAAGCAAGGTGTCCTCCCTCAGCACAACACGCTTGCCTTCCTGCCCAATACTCCCCTGGAGCAGCCAGGGAAATAAATCCCCACAATTCTGGGCTGCCGGGCAGAGCATCCCAGGAGCTCTTAGGAGGACAGACAAACCACACACGCGCGCGCACACACACACACACACACACACACGTGCGCGCAAAGCAAAGCAGGCAGGTGGTCTTTCAAGCCGGGGAGCTTGGGTTGGTCTGACCAACTGCCTGTCAGTCTCTGTTGGTGGCCGTCAGGATCAGTCAGGTCCTGAGGCAGGGCCTCAGCCCCATTTGGGGGTGGGTTCCCTTGCATAGCCGCCTCCCCTGGGACTTCCTCCCTCTGTAGCACCTTCACACCTCACACCATTTTAATAATATCTGACATTTGGATAGCACTTCCCAGTCTACCAAATGCCCCACAGACACGATCTCATCTGATCCTTAGCCATCCGGGGCACTGGTTCTTAAGCCCCCATTTTATGGGTGAGGAACTAAGGCTCAGAGGTGCAATGACCAAGGTACCATCCTACCAGGTGGCAAAGCTGAGGTGGAACGCACGAACGCTGTGCTCTTTTGGTTCTGGGATAGCCAGAGGAACTAGGAATGGATCCTGCCCTCTGAAAGCAGCCATAGGACCCATGCAGGGCCCAGTGCTTGCTAGAATTAGGAAGGAGATCCAGAGATCATGGGGAGGGTAGGCGAGAGCACTGGGCTCTACCCTGGAGAACTGGAGTCTGGGCCTAGCTATTCTATCGCTCATCGAGTGACCTTGTGTAAGTTACTTTTTCCTTTCCTAAAGCCTCAGCTTCCCTTTTTGTAAAACTGAGGTGGCCTGGGTGATCTCTGAAATTCTTCGAAGCTGAGAAGCAAACTGCCCCCCCCCCCCGCCACCCAGGCTTCATCCCAGCAAGATCTAATTTCCCATTGCCCTGAGAGCTATCCAGATCTTCCTGCTGGGGCCTCCAGGCACAAGGTGGGGCTAAGCTACAGAGGGCTCTGTCAGACCAGCCACAGACCTGTTCAGTTTCATTGCCGCAGATGCCACAACTCAATGTTCCAGGCATTTCCAGGTCCCTGGACTCCTCAGTGCTGAGGGTTGGAGGGAGGACACAGGGAACCAGGAGCTGATCACTTGCTGGAGAGAACAAAACATAGCTATTTTTTATGCCCTCTCAAGAGTGTGGGCTGGGGAGCAGGGAACTCAGCCTGGGGAGGGAGAGTGGCGGCTGCTGGGAAGGTGGGCAGATGAGCTGTGTGCCATTGTCTGGGTTATGGGAATGTGCTGCTGCACAGGGGCTCTGGCCTTGTGTCTTTAATATTTAATTCACCTCCATGAGCTCAGCAAGGGTTCTGCTGAGATGCTTCCTCAAAGAATGGCCCAGAGGCCTGGCACCTTTGGGGCCATCTGGGGAGAAGCAAGATGATAGCCGAATAGTTAGACTCAGCCCTCCCTGGGAGGAAAGGAATCCAGGCAATCTGGTGCTTTCCACTGGAAAATCTTACATGGGCAATCTGTCATTAGTTTCATTACCAAGGGAAGCCCCTTCCCCCTTACTTCCCTTCTCCACCCTCATTCCCCTTAAAGCTGGGAGGCAGTAGAGGCTAAGACAGTACAGAAGCATACTTCAGCCCTGAGGAAATGGGAGAGGGGTTGGTGTGAAGGATCTAGCAGATCCTTCCCATTGGGAACAATGGGATCTCCCACTCTTGGCAACTGACCAGCTCCCTCAGTAAGATTCTTGGATCTAAGGCAATGTGGGGCAGAAATAATAGGACAGTCAAGAAGTCAGGGCAGCCAGCGCCAGAATTCTTGCAATAGAGGTATGGTCCACAGAACCCTCCTTCTTAGAGGTGGCAGAGGCCCTGGGAAACTGAGGCCTGGCCTTGCCCAGGGCCGTATAGGTGAGTTAATGAGATCCCAGACTCCTTATGCTTGATCCAGCCTTTTCCCCTTACGCCCGAGTCCTAACGTTACCTGTGCTACCTGATAATCAGAATAATTCATTTTTATGTAACACTTTGACATCTTCATCTCAAGCTACCCCAAGAGATGGGTGTTCCTGTCCCCATTTGACAGTTAAGAAAACCAAGACTGGGGAGCTGGAATGCCTGTCTCTGTGCCCCTGGGCTGAGAAAATAGTGGAGCGAAGACTGGGACTCAGGTCTCCTCGTGCTCCCGGACCCCTGTTCTTCCCAAGTCATCACCATCCCTCCCTGTCTGCTCACTGTGTGACTCAGGGCCAAGGCTTTTGCCTCTCTAGGCCTCAGGTTTCTATTCTCCTAAGGAAGAGAAGTCTGACATATCTCCCTGGAGACTGATGGACATGGTCACTATGTGCCAGGCTTTCAGACATGAGGGAAGGGGGCGGGTTGGCTGGGAAATTCCAGGAGGGGAATGAGTCCGTATCCTGTGACTTCTTGTCACACCCAGCCCAGGACAAACACGAACAAGACAACTTGAGTGGAGCCTGGACAGAGAACCCCAACCTCTTCTTATCCCCAAGGCACGGCCTGATTCTGCATTGGATCTTCCTAGGATGGAGGAAACAATTTGAGGGCTCTTGAGGGATCACAGATTAGAGGGGAGGAGCACATCAGAGATAATGCCAGGCCTGCCTATTTCACAGGTTTGTGCTCAAGATGAAATGAGATCATTAGTGGGAGGGCGTTGGAAATAAGTTGAAAGGACCAAATAAAAGGAGGGGCATTAGCAGCCACAGGGTGGCCTCTGTGGATCAAGCCGGGATCCAGTGATCTGGGGGACTGACATCTTTGCTGTTAGCTTGACTCTTTTCTCCACCCCCCGCACCCCCACCGGCCGATCCCAGCTGCCTCGCCATAACCCTACAGCTCTGGAAGCAGAGCTGGGCAAGAAAGAGCCAGGAGGACTCAGAAGAGAGGGAGCTCCTGCTCCCTTCACTGAGCTTTTGCTCCCCATCTGCTGCACACTCTCTCCAGGTCCCACTTCTCAGTTTCGGCAGCAGCTCCCCTAACCGCCTCCCCCCATTCCCTTCTTCCAGTTCACACCACCCTCTGGGGGCGTCGAAGCCAGAGCTGGTACGACCTACTGCCCTCATTCTCTCCGACTCCTCTTACAGCCTGGCCCGCCTGCTTCCCCTGCCTGCCACCTCCGGGCTCCCCGTTTCCTTTGTTCTCCCCTCACTGTGTACAAACACCGAGCCTGTCTCCTTGGAGTCTCCTTTCATCTCTCCTTCCATATTCACTGGGGGCCCCGGGGGATGTGAGGGTGTGCAAATGCGTGCGGGCTCGTGATTGTGATCGGGGCGGTTTCTCACTAATCGTTCGCAGCCCTTCCTTACGGAGTATCCCCCAGGGGCTTGATAGCACGCTAGGCCTGTGAGGAAGGGGGTGCAGGGAGAGTCACAGACCCACCACTGAGGCTGGGGCTCAGACGTTCGTGCACAATGTGTGGACTGCAGTGAGGACCCGTGAAAGCGTGTGGATGGGTTGAGAGAAGGCCCACTTTACTCACAGTTCATTGTGCAAGATCCTTGACTTTTGAACTCAGTTTTTTTGAGGGATTGGACCAGGTGCTTTCTGTAACTGATCCTAGATTCTTAGAAGGAAAGAAGGGTGGCTAAGGGACGTTAGGGTTGTAGATGACACAAAATGCTGGTTTCAGCTAAAAGGAGGGGTGGAAGAGGCACTGCCTGTTTATCCCCACGTGAGCAGGTCTGGATGGAGAAGAGCTAGAACCCGGCTCTGTCTGCAGCGGGTGTAGAAGAGAGACCCTGCCGAAGTGGCGCCCACAGCCAAAGGGGCGAGGTCATCACAGAGAATGCAAACCACACTGAATGCTTACTGTCCACTCTGTGGCTCCCTCTTCTTCCCCCCACCTCTCAGCATGGGGATTAACCACAAAAAGGTTACCAAGAGGGAGATTCAAGCCCCAGAAACAGCAGTCATCACTATAAGGATGCTGTTTCCATAACACCTGCTATGTGCCAAGCACTGTACTACTGGTTATGTACACATGATCGAATTTAATCTACGCAAGCACCTTCCAAGAACGGTGTTGTTACTCTTCCCATTTTAGATCTGAGAAAACTGAGGCCCATAGAGGTTAAGTAACTTGCCCGAGGCCTCATAGTTTTATGTGGCAAATCTAGTTGAGCCCAGGTTGGTTAAACACAAAATGTGATCTTCTTTTATGCTTCAAGATTTGGAATATCAGTTTTGGGAACTGGGTGCTAGGTGAAAACTGGCAGGAGCTTGTGCCATGGAATTTGAGGCGACAAAATCCAGTGGGCAGCTGGAAATGGATCTGTGGAGACTAGCAATGGAGATTTGGGGCCTGTGTGCAGAAGAGCGCTCAAAGGGGACCCAGGCTCTCCGTTCTTGACATTATCTCTGTCTAGTAAATGCGTTCCCAGATCAGGGCCTCCCATCCTGGTCTCTGCCGACGTTATTTTGTAGAGTGCTGTATTCAGATCATGTGCATCAGACACAGACAGGCCTGGGTTTCGTGAAAGACCTCAGTCATCTCATCTATAAAATGAAATAATAACAGTACCGACGTTTATGTTTTTGAGAGGATTAAATGAGATAATGTTAAAGTGCTTTGCACACTTCCTGGGATGTAAGCACAGCTTTTTATTACTGCCTAATGGACAGTCTCACTTGGCTTTGCCTTGATAAGTCAAACACACCACATTTTAGACTGGCATTCAAGACCTAGCAGAGACCGGCTGCCATATGTCTCCTCTGTCT
Organism: Mustela nigripes; assembly: GCF_022355385.1. Taxonomy (NCBI): domain Eukaryota; kingdom Metazoa; phylum Chordata; class Mammalia; order Carnivora; family Mustelidae; genus Mustela; species Mustela nigripes. The sequence continues at coordinate 19,628,705 of NC_081563.1, read as the reverse complement.
TGACCCCACAAGCAAGCTACTCCAGTGAGAGACCTCACAGCCAGCTGGTATACCTCAATCTTTTGAACCTAATATGTACCTCACTGCCTTTCTGCTGTTGCACTGTTTTTATATCCTGGATTGTCCTAGTAGCTAGGGTATGGGAATTAGGGTAGCAGACTAAGCTCAATATAAAGAACTTCTTAACACCTAGAAATGGACCGCTCCTAGAGGTAGCAGGCTCCAAACCGTGGAAGTGCTCAAGGAGAAATGGAGTGTCAGAGTTGCTCTAAAGGGATTCATGTATCAACAAAACCATTAATCTTGATTTCCTTTTAAGTCTCCTCCTCCTAAAAGTCCTTGATTATTAAAAATACTCTTTTTCGGGGGGGCACCTGGTGGCTCAGTGGGTTAAGCCTCTGCCTTTGGCTCAGGTCATGATCTCAGGGTCCTGGGATCAAGCCCCGCATGGGGCTCTCTGCTCAGTGGGGAGCCTGCCTCCCCCTCTCTCTCTACCTGCCTCTCTGCCTACTTGTGATCTCTGTCTGTCAAATAAATAAATAAAATCTTTAAACAATAAAAAGAGAGAGAAGAGAATGGAGAGAAAAACAGGGAAGAAATAGAAGGGGATGGGGAAGAGGGGAAAGAGAAGTGAAGTCATAAAGGCCCAGGGCAGGAGGGAGAGCGTGGGTAAAGGGCTGAACAGCAGGGATCCCGGGGAAAAGCCCCCATAGGAGAGAAAGTGCTGTAGGGGACAGTTAACTACTCATCCCTGGCAGTGTTATCATTTCACAGAACTGTGGCGAGCTGGGGGCATTTTGTAATTATAAAGATTTGACTGGCAGGAAGCACTGAAGACTGACTAATACATTCCCATCAGAGGTCTGGGGCTTCAAGTTACGTGGAGGCTCTGCAGGCCTTCGGGTCCAGTGTTGGGTTTCTCCCGATGTGCTTTGGCTGGAGGAGTCTATTACGCACGGCCCTCAGTCACCGCCAGCCCCCAGAGAGCACGACTGCATGAAGTGGGTGTGATAATGTTCTCTTTGTGCTCTGAGGACTTGGGGAAGGGCCTGGAATGCAGCTGGAGAAGGGCACCCTTCTCTGGCCATGTCCTGCTAGCCAGTTTTACCTGGCCAGTCTTGCACACTTCTGGAGCCTTCTGGGCCTGAGAGCTCCAGACCCGGGTGGCCTGAGAAGATAAGAAGATGGTTCCCTCCTCCCAAAGATGCAGCCCTTCAGCCCCGCCCTCTGCGCAAGGCACCCCACCTGTGCTCAGGGTTCAGGGGCCACTTGCTCTTGTAGTCTGGTGGATCTGGAATTTGTAATATCCTGAGAAATTCTTGGGCATTAACTCCCAGTCATACTAAAGAGTTCCTGCTTAGTTGTCTCCTTCTCCTGCCAGATGTCCCCAGCAGAGGAGGACCAGGACCTGGGCTGCTCTGTTTCCATAGCAATAGGTAATGGGCCTGCAGGCTTTCTCCTTTCTTGAGGTGAGTCTGCAAGATAATAATGGCAACCATAGTAATGACGATGACAGCTACCATTTCTTTATTTTTTTATTTTATTTTTTTTAAAGATTTTATTTATTTGACAGAGATCACGATTAGGGAGAGAGGCAGACTGAGAGTGGGGATGGGGGTCGGGGGAAGCAGGCTCCCTACTGAACAGAGAGCCCAATGCAGGGCTTGATCCCAGGACCCTGGGATCATGACCTGAGCTGAAGGCAGAGGCTTAACCCACTGAGCCACCCAGGTGCCCTTTTATTTTATTTATTTATTTTTTAATTTTTAAAGATTATTTATTTATATATTTATACATTTATTTATTTGAGAGAGAGAAACTGTGAGAGTGAGAGAGCACAAGTATGGGGAGTGCCAGAGGGAGCAGAAGAGGGAGCAGGAGAAACAGGCTTCCCACCAAGCAGGGAGCCCAGTGTGGGGCTCCATCCCAGGACCCTGTGACCATGACCTGAGCCAAAGGCAGACGCTTAACCAACCGAGCCACCCAGGTGCCCCGAGAGCTACCATTTCTTTCTTTTTTTTTTTTTTTTTTTTAAAGATTTTATTTATTTATTTTGACAGAGAGAGATCACAAGTAGACAGAGAGGCAGGCAGAGAGAGAGGAGGAAGCAGGCTCCCCGCTGAGCAGAGAGCCCAATGCGGGGCTCGATCCCAGGACCCTGAGATCATGACCCGAGCCGAAGGCAGCGGCTTAACCCACTGAGCCACCCAGGCGCCCCGAGAGCTACCATTTCTTCAGTGCATGTCTAACACCAAGCATGCCGCTGTTTTCATGTGCATTCGTTTTCTTTAATCCTCACAATAACACCATGAAGTAGTACTATTTTAATCTCCATGTGACAAATGAGGATGCTGAGACTCCTTAAGGAAGGAACAACCCAAGGTCACATGCCTTGGAAGTACTGTGGCCAGAATAGGAGCCTCTGTCTGCCTGACTCCAGAACCCATGATCTGTACCCCCCCACACACTATACTACCAGCTTCGGAAATGAAAGATTCCTGCCAGATCCCTAGCTAATAGGCCCCAGTGGGAGCTCTTGTCTGTGGAGATGCTTAGCTCAACCCATCTCTGTCCTTCCTAATGATGCAAACCCCCAGCCTCCGACTCACCTGGCTCTGTCCATTCATATAATCAACAAATCTTTTTAAGTACCCATAACCAAGAACATAAGTCAGCAGGTATAGTTAACGAAGTCTTCAAATTTTTTAGATTTCTGGAAGGAATCACGAGAATTCACCAACAGTAGTTATTTCTAGGAATTTTAGTGGGGAAGGGGGGGGCTTTTATTTATTATTTATTTACTTTATACTTTTTTTACTTTCACTACAAACATATGTTTTGTTAAATAAAAACTAACCTAAAAATTTAAGTGAGAAGAAAATATAAAAGAAATGTGTTAACACCTCTTTGGAAGATTGGCTTAAAAATAATGAATAACTGGGGCACTGGGAAGGTTAAGTTGGTTGAGTGTCGGACTCCTGATTTCCGCACAGGTTATGATCTCAGGGTCGTGGGATTGAGCACTGCATCGGGCTCTGCGCTCAGCACGGAGTCTGCTTGTCCCTCTCCCTCTGCTTCTTTCCCCTCCCTCCCTCTCTTTCTCTGGGATAAATAAGTAAAACCTTTTTTTAATTATTATTATTATTATTTTTTTTTTTGACAGACAGAGACTACAAGTAGGCAGAGAGGGAGTCAGAGAGAGGAGGAAGCAGGCTCCCTGCTGAGCAGAGAGCCCGATGCGGGGCTCGATCCCAGGACCCTGGGATCATGACCTGAGCCGAAGGCAGAGGCTTTAACCCACTGAGCCACCCAGTGGGTTTTTTAAACCTTTTTAAACAAATGAATGATTGGGGCCCTGGGTGGCTCAGTTGGTTAAGCATCTGCCTTAGGCTCGGGTCGTAGTCTCAGGGTCCTGGGAAAGAGCCCCCAGCTCGTTGGGCTCTCCACTCAGTGGGGAATCTGCTTCTCCCTCTCACTCTCCCTCTCTGATCTCTCTCTCAAATAATTCTATAGAATCTTAAAAATAATAAGTTAAAGGGGCACCTGGGTGGCTCAGTTGTTAAGTGTCTGCCTTTGGCTCAGGTCAGGATCCCGGGATCCTGGGATCAAGCCCCACATCAGGCTCCCTGCTCAGCGGGAAATCTGCTTCCTCCTTCCCACTCCCCCTACTTGTGTTCCCTCTCTCGCTGTCTCTCTATCAAATAAATAAATAAAATCTTAAATAATAATAATAAATTTAAATTTAAAAATGAATAATTGAGGGAGACCCAGTGTTGATAATAATCTCAGTGATACCCAGTTATGGGCAATCCTGTGACCTTGGACAAGTCTCTTCCCCTCCCAGGGACTTTAAGAAATCATCCGTAGGTGCTTCCTTGCTTTCAGTACTATTTGCAGATTCACCTGGGAAGCAGCAGGTCAGGAGCCCAGGGTTAGAGGTCAGCCTGAATGACAGGCAGTGAGAACTGGAGAGGAATGACCAACCATTGCCTGGGAGCCACCGGCCACATGACCCTGGATGACCCACAGAAGCCCCTTGGGCCCATGCCTCGGCTGTCAAATGCTGAGTCTGCACTTGAAGCCTCGTTAGGTCTTCTCAGTCCTGACACTGTAGCATTCTATTGTTGGCCAGAGGGGAACAGGGGGGAAGGAAGAAGTTAGGGATCAGGTCTGAGATGCTTATGGTTTTCTCACTGAAGTCGATGGGCTGATTTTTTTTTTTTTTATTCCTTCTTTTCTCTGAGGGGCATCGATGTACTACTGGGCATCCACACCCCCGTCCGGGACAAGGCTGCGGGTGGAGTCCAGCTTACCTCACTCCCCAGCCAATACGTTTCCTGAGCCCAAACTGTCTCCTTCTTGATGAGAGAATTCCCAGCCTTTGAGACGTGCATCATTTCTGTTGTGTCTTAAGCCATCCAAGGAGACTGAAGGCAGGAAACGGTCTGGGTCTCCTGATTTTGGTTCCTCAGGGCAGAGAATCACTGAACTTAGCACTGTTCTTCCCTTTCCTGTTGTCTCCTTTGTTTCTTTTTCCCTTACTGCTGGCTTCTCGAAGTCTATAACCAGGGAGCCCCAAAAGGAGAAATCGTTCTGTGGCATTCGGAGTGGCTGTAATAACAGAGGAAAGCAAAGATGGTCCACTAATTGGGGTTTTTTGCTCTTTGTGATGAGTCGTGAATACCCATCAATCAGATACTGATTGACCAGTAACCACTGACACAGGATTGTACTTTATCACTTACCGAGTAATTTCACCTCTGTAACCAACTCACCGCTTACCAAAGCCTGCAAGGTTAGTGGGTGCTCTCTTCCGTTTTCCAGATGAGAAATCAGATGCCCTAGATGTCATAGCAAATAGGGTGGCCAGGGCTCCTGGGAGGCTCAGTGGGTTAAGCCTCTGCCTTTGGCTCAGGTCATGATCTCAGGGTCCTGGGATTGAGCCCCACATCAGGCTCTCTGCTTGGCAGGGAGCCTGCTTCCCCCCTCCCCGGCTCTCTCTGCCTGCCTCTCTGCCTACTTGTGATCTCTCTCACTCTCTGTCAAGTAAATAAAATCTTAAAAAAAAAAAAAAGGGTGGCAGAGCATGTACTAGCATTCAGACTGTCTGACCTGCCCAGTGCTCTGGCTGTCGTCCCTCCATGGAACCCAGGAGGCAGCCTTTCCCACGAACATCCTAGCACTTGACTTCTCTCCGGGAGGCTAGGGATCCTGACAACCTCCCCGAATCCCATAATTAACACCCTCATCCCCTCACCTCAGAGGCCCCCATAAGGCACCTCGGGTAGAAGCATCTTCAGCAGAGATCTGCCTGTCTTAGCTCTCAGAGAAAGAAATGGTGCCCTGAGCTTTCCTGATCTGGCAATGTTACCGAGACCAAATGCTGCTGCTCTCCAAGGCACCTTGCTGCCTGAGCCTGGGAGAAAGTTGTGGCCCAGGGAGAGGGATACCAGTGGAATTAAGAGGCTGGTGTTCAAATCTCACCTCTGCCATTTGCTGGCTCTGTCAGCTGGAGGGAGTCCGTCACCTGTCTGAATCCCTGTTTTCTTTTATGTCCAGTGGGGATCATACTCGTTATCTCGCGTGGTTCTTATGATGACCAAATAGGATGATTCGTTTAAAAGGGAACTAGCCCAGCTGCAGGCACATGACAAGTTGCCTCTGAGACTCCTGTCTCCTGCAGCATGTGAGAGATGAGCTGGCAGTGGCCGAGCGGAGCCTATCTGGCTTCTCTGTGAAATCATACCTGATAGTATCTTCTCAGACAAGTGGGTGGCTGGGCCTGCTGTCTCCTCTCTGGCTTTTCAGATCAGCATTAATGAGTACTGGGGGCTGGGGAGTGCCTGGGTGGCTCAGTGGGTTAAGCCGCTGCCTTCGGCTCAGGTCATGGTCTCGGGGTCCTCGGATCGAGTCCCATATCGGGCTCTCTGCTCAGCAGGGAACCTGCTTCCCTCTCTTTCTCTCTCTGCCAGCCTCTCTACCCACCTGTGATCTCTCTCTGTCAAATAAATAAATAAAATATTTTTTTTAAAAAAAGAAAGAAAAGAAAAGGAGGAGATGGCCAGTGGTATCCTCAGAAAAATGGGGGGAAATTAAAAGCAAAAGCAAAAACCAAGCAAAACCCAAAAAAAAAACCCAAACCCTGTTCAGCAAAGAACTGAAGTCGTGCATGATGCATTTCAGAGCGTGGGGGGGAAACAGCCAGCATGGGCTAGGACTGGGGAGAAGGTAGCGGCTGAGACCTTGCACCTGGATTGGGGCCCACCCACAGATTTTGTGCCAGGACCAGCCCCCTCTTCTAGCACAAGACAGGCTCTGTCAGGCAGGCTTGGCTGATCGTGTGGGCTAGGAAAGTGGGCAAGCCTTGGCGAGTCACCAGAAAGGCAAATTCAGTTGTCATTCAGACCACGTTTGCGCTGGGTCTCAGCGGGGCTAGCAGAGAAGCATAGGGGCAGTGGACGAATGGAATTGGGTGATGATGGACAGTCAGACATCATCCAGAATTCTCTTCATGGAGGTCAGGACCCGGCTCAAAGGGGAGATCCTGAAGCAGGGTTCAGGTCCAAGGAAGGGATCTAAGCTGAAGGCCGAGGAGCAAGAACCAACAGAGAGAAACTTGTCCTGGGAATCACGTCATGGGGGGTGGGAGAGGGGCTTAGAACCTGGGGGGCCCTGGGAGTCTTGGCTGATACATCAGATTCCAGGCCTGATTGGCAGCTCAAATCCCGCCTACCCGTGTCCACATGGGTTTCTTGAATCCAGAATTTTGAATGAAAAGAGCATGAGACTTAGGTGTGGGTAGTTGGAGAAGGTGGAGGCTGAACAAAGCATTGTTTGAATCAGAGGTCTGGCTCCTTACTTAAAAATCACCAAGAGGGGCGCCTGGGTGGCTCAGTCAGTTCAGTGTCAAATCTGGAAAAAAAAAAATCACCAAGAAAAAAAATAATTAAAAAAATGCATAAAGGGGTATGCCATGAAAGGAGAGATCGGACCTCCACAAGTCCACCTCAACGATTTAGAGAATATAAAATCAATGGAGGTTCAATTTTATATCTATTATCATAGCAAATTTAAAAAATAATGATAATTATGCCTATGACAGTATAACAAAAATTGTTCCATTATTTATTGCTGGCAGTCATTTAAGTGGTATAACTTTTTTTTTAATATTTTATTTATTTATTTGACAGACAGAGATCACAAGTAGGCAGAGAGACAGGCAGAGAGAGAGGAGGAAGCAGGCTCCCTGCTGAGCAGAGAGCCCAATGCGGGGCTCGATCCCAGGATCCTGGGATCATGACCTGAGCTGAAGGCAAAGGCTTTAACCCACTGAGCCACCCAGGCACCTAAGTGGTAAAATTTTTTAAGATTTTATTTATTTGAGAGAGCACAAGTAGGGGGAGCAGCAGAGGGAGAGGGAGAAGCAGACTTCCCACTGAGCAGGGAGCCCAATGTGGGGCTCAGTTCCAGGATCCTGAGATCATGACCCCAGCAGAATGCAGCCGCCCAGCCAACTATGCCACCCAGATGACCCTTGGTGATATAATCTGTTAGAAAGGTAACTTCGGGGGCGCCTGGGTGGCTCAGTTGGTTAAGCAACTGCCTTCAGCTCAGGTCATGATCCTGGAATCCCAGGATGGAGTCCCACATCAGGCTCCCTGCTGAGTAGGGAGCCTCCTTCTCCTGCTGACCTCTCTCCTCTCATGCTTTCTCTCTCTCATTTTCTCTCTAATAAATAAACAAAATCTTTTTTTTTTTTAAGATTTTATTTATTTACTTGAGAGAGAGACAGTGAGAGAGAGCATGAATGAGGAGAAGGTCAGAGAGAGAAGCAGACTCCCCATGGAGCTGGGAGCCCGCTGCGGGACTCGAT
>NC_081563.1:19590995-19620732 GCF_022355385.1 Mustela nigripes | reverse complement strand
TATTTATTTACTTGAGAGAGAGACAGTGAGAGAGAGCATGAATGAGGAGAAGGTCAGAGAGAGAAGCAGACTCCCCATGGAGCTGGGAGCCCGATGCGGGACTCGATCCCGGGACTCCAGGATCATGACCTGAGCCGAAGGCAGTCGTCCAACCAACTGAGCCACCCAGGCGTCCCTCTAATAAATAAACAAAATCTTTTAAAAATAAAAAGAAGAAGAAAGAAAGAAAGGTAACTTTGCAATATGTTCTAAGATAGACAAAATGTTTATAACCCTTCATTAAGCGTCTGCTTTCAGCCCAGGTGGCAATCCCAGGGTCCTGAGATGGAGCCCCACATCAGCTCTCTGCTCAGCGGGGAGCCTGCTTCTCCCTCTTCCTCTGCTGCTCCCTCTGCTTATGCTCTCTCACTCATGCTCTCTCAAATAAATAAAATCTTTTAAAAAAAAAAGTTTTTTTTTTAGATGAAAAAAAAATTATATGTACAAAGTTTTTTTTTTTACAAGGGTGTTTATTGTAAACATTGTACACAACCAAAATATCTTCTTATGGGGCTATTCAGATATAGTTAAATTATCTACTGTAAATATTATGCAGCCATTATATTTATAGTCACAAACCTTATGGATATAACAGGAAATTCTGGAGAGATTTGATAAAATGGAAATAGCAGGACATGAACTTATATTTATACCATATCTATTGGTGTGAAAAAATTATGTGTGCATTTGGAAAAATCTGGGAAAATTTAAAAAGGTGATTAGATGAGAAATATCTCATGAGAAAGTTTTTCTAATTTTGTTTCTGTACTTAATTTGATATTAGGTTTTTTTTTTTTCTAAAAAGGAAAGACAATAAAACGTTAAAAATAGGTACCCAGGTGCACCTGAGTGGCTCAGTCACTTAAGCATCTGCCAAAGCGTCTGCCTTTGGCTCAGATCCAGGGTCCTGGGATTGAGCCCCGCATTGGTCTCTCTGCTCGGCGGGGAGCCTGCTTCCCTGTTTCCCTCTGTTTCCCTCTCTGCCTACTTGTGATCTCTGTCAAATAAATAAAATCTTAAAAAAAAAAAAATACAACTCTTTATCTCAGGGTCCTGAGTTCAAGCCCCACATTGTGCATAGAGCTCACTTACAAAAAATGTGGCCCTAGAATCCCTTAATAAACTCTTAGATATTTAATACAGTCCTCCTGAGATAACAAATTCCATAAAGGCATTACCTTCTGTAAGCAGTAGAACTTCCCTTTATTTGTCCTTTAAAGTCCAAAGTATAAGCTCTTCCTCTATGTACCAGGATTGATTAGAAAAGTCCAGATCGTTCCTTTTCACACCTATTTTTATTTTTATTTATTTATTTTTAAGATTTTATTTATTTATTTGAGAGAGAGACAGTGAGAGAGAGCATGAGAGGGGAGAAGGTCAGAGGTAGCAGACTCCCCATGGAGCAGGGAGCCGGATGCCGGACTCGATCCCAGGACCCTGGGATCATGACCCGAGCCGAAGGCAGTCGCTTAACCAGCTGAGCCACCCAGGCGCCCACCTATTTTTATTTTATTTTTTTAATTACCTGAGCTCAGCGCCCAACCTGGGGCTCAAACTCACAACCCTGAGATCTACAGTTTCAAGCTCTGCAGACTGAGTCAGCCAGGTGCCCCCACACCTGATCGTGCAGTTTCCAGGTCTATCCTCTTAACCTTTCTTCGTCTTTGCACACTGAAGAGTCCTATTTTTTAATAGCCCTTGGATGGTTTTAGCTGTCCTCTGGATCTCTCTCCCTCCTGCCTGTCCCCAGAGACGCAGCGATGGAACTACACACAGTAGCCCAGATTCAGCCGCATCACCACCATTTTATATTTGGGTGGAATGATTTTTGTTTTGTTTCCAAAAGGCCTTTATGGTGGTGGCTGGCCAGATGCTGGTGGCTTTTTTAGCTCTGGTGGCATATTAAGCCAATGTCTTCTGGGAACAATAGAGAATTATTCCCCCCCACCCCGTGCTGTTCTTTTACTCTTTTCTTATTTTTTATTTTTCAGCTTACAACTGACTGCTCCCAGCTATCATTTAATTCGTAGAGCTAGGAGTACTTCTTCCCAGAGCATAAAACTGTAACTGAAGCTCATAGGACGTTTTTTGTCAGCTCACACAGCCTAGAAATGCTCTCGAACATTAGCACTCAGGAAGATCTGGGGGCATCTGTGGGGCTGGGGGTCTGCCTGGTGCTGTCTTTCTTGCATGATTTCTACTGGCGATCAGTCCTGTCTTTTCATATCCACACATTTTTCCATCCAGAGACATGCCTGTTTGTTTCTGTTTCCTTTCCCTGATCCACCCCCATCCCCCCACCTGCGTTATGAGAAAGTGCTTCCCTTTCTCTGTCTCCTCACAGCCCCCCACCCCTCTGATGTAGAACCATGAGGGGCGGGGAGCGTTTTAACCTCTAAAGGACTGGCTACTGGCTTCCCTAAGTACCGGAATAACCGTGGACATGAGTCAGATGTGATTTCCTCCTGCTGGAAACGTGTTGCTTTTCTTTGAGCAGGTTCTGCTTCCTAAAAACTAAACAGAAAGAATGTCTGGAGTGGAAAGAGCTCGGGCTGTGGAGCCAGGCCGACCTGGACCTGGGTTTTCCATTTAAATTGAAGGGCTGCAATGTGACCTTGGATGGATGACTTACCCAGTCTGAGCCAATATGAGGAAGCTGTTGCTGCTACTACCATGTCCCTTAGAGCATGTCCCACAGGCCACCTGGGGATCTCATTACAAAGCAGATTCTGATTCACTAGGTCTGGTAGGGCATGAGATCCTGCAAGTGTCTCTTTCTCTCTCTCTCTTTTTTTAAGATTGTATTTATTTGAGAGAGTGAGAGAGCGTAAATGGGGGTGGAGGGAGGCAGAGGGAGAGGGGGAAGCAGACTCCCCACTGTGCAGGGAGCTGGATGCAGGGCTCCATCCCTGGAGATCATGATCTGAGCCAAAGGCAGACACGTCACTGACTGAGCCACCCTGGCGCCCCTGAGATCCTACATTTCTAACAAGTCCCCAGGTAATACTGATTCTGGGGGACCTCAAAAAGCAGTGGTTCTTGTTGTTGTTGTTTCTAAAATTGTATGTATTCATTTGAGAAAGGGAAAGACAGAGAGAGTACAAGCAGGGAGAGAGGCAGAAGCAGGTGACCACCCCACTCCCCCACCCACGCACCCACCCCCGCCCGCTGAGCTGGGAAACCCACCCCGGGGCTGGATCCCAGGACCCAGAGATCACGACCTGAGCCAAAAGCTTTAAACCTTTAAAAACCTTTAAACCTTTGGGCGCCTGGGTGGCTCAGTGGGTTAAGCCGCTGCCTTCGGCTCAGGTCATGATCTCAGAGTCCTGGGATCGAGTCCCGCATCGGGCTCTCTGCTCAGCGGGGAGCCTGCTTCCTCCTCTCTCTCTCTGCCTGCCTCTCTGCCTACTTGTGATCTCTCTGTCAAATAAATAAATAAAATCTTTAAAAAAAAAAAAAAAAACAAACCTTTAAACCTTTAAAAACCACTGATGCCTGGACCTCATGGCGGACTCCCCAGCCCCTTTGCAGTTTGATTGGCAGTGGGATGTAGTCTGGGCGCTGGGCCTGGAAGAACTCCCCAGATGATTCTAATATGCATCTGAGTTTGAGACCTACTTCTTAAAGGGTTATTAGAAGTAAATGTGAAACACCCGACAGGCAGAGAAAACCATGGTTTTCTTCTTTCCGGTTCCTTGCCCTGTTCTCTCTCTGCCCTAGTCCCCAGCCCATCAATCAGTCAGGAAAACCAGGGCACCAGCATCTGCGCTTGGCTTCGAGACTCCTCCCCGAGCACCTGGCATGGGAGTTCTTAAAGCCACTCATGAGGGGCGGGGCCCAAGATAATAACGCGATGTGGTCCAGCAGTGGGAATTTTAAAAGCTCCCCAGTGACTCTAATACAGCAACCAAGTTTGAGAAGTAGTGCCTTTATGAGATTGCAAAGAGTGAAGAACACGGGAATGACGTCAATTACCAAGGGGCGGTACAAGGACTCAGGGCTGGAGTGCCCCAGAATAGGAAGCCAGGCCAGACACCAGGTCCCTGAGATCTTGTGTCCCGGGTAGTTGGAGGGATCCGCTATCCATGGCCCCAGCAGAAGGGGGTTTCCTGCCTTGTCTCCCCTTCCTCCCTCCTCACACCCATCCCCTCCCTCCTGCCAGGTTTCCCAGAAGCGCAGACCCTGCTGCTCTGCCCTTTTGCCCTCCGACAACGAGTGTGGGCTTGTCTGTTGAAGGAGGAGAAGCTGGGATAAAGGGTCAGTTCTATTCCAGATGAGAGAGCCCAGGAAAAGACTTGGAACTCCCCCTAACCCCCACCGCCACCCCACAAGCCCAGGGATTCCTTTCAGGGCCTCAAACATTTATTGAGCACTTACTATGTGCCAAGTTCTATGCTAAGCCCTGGGATGATCCCTGCCCTGAAGAAGTTCACAGGGGAGACAGGACGTAAGCAATAATGGTCCATGCAGGGAAAAGAAGAGGAATGTGTCCTGGTTAGTGACGGGGACCAAAGGAGGAAAGGAGCCGATGTGAGGGAATCGGAGCACACACCCCAAGTCGCTTCCGCTGAGTCTTGCAGGATAAGCAGTGGTTTTCTAGGCAGATGTGGAGTGGCAAGAGAAGCCCAGTGTTGTGAAATGGCCCAGCACATTCCGGGAGCTGGAATTCTTCTGGGAGCTGGAGCGCACTTGGGGAGTGAGTGGTAAGAGGAGGCTGGAAGGCCGGGCCAGCCCACCGGGCAGGGCGCCGCAGCAGACTCTGGGTTTCATCATGCAAAGAACAGATGTTCTTTGCCTATTGAGGTACTTGGCAGCAGAGGAGAGGCACCCCCTGACTTGTGTTTCTGGTGAATGCCCCTGGGTGTCACGGGGAGACGGATGGACGGGGAAGCTGAGGGCAACGACCCAGGCGAGTCAGGAGAGTCGCAGGAGAGTCGTGGTGAAGTCAGCACGTGTACTCGCAGATGGAAAGCGGGGAATGGTGGGAGCCCTAACAAGAAGGCAGACTTGATGGGATTTGATAGGGGGGCAAGAGACGCACTCGGGGCAGGGCCTGGGGAGAGGGCGGTAAGGTACACAGGGCACAAAATTGAAGGCCTCGTTCACTCAAAAGATCGTGCAGGTTCTGGGCTTGAGTGAGAAGGAAGCGTCTGGGATGGGTTCAGGCCTGTGCTGTCAGGGTGAGCCAGATGGTGAGACAGCGTCCCGGAGCAAGGCCTGGGGGAGGTATAAGCACAGCTGGTGGCAGGGGGTGGGGTGGCAGTGAGGACAGGCGGCTCTCCAGGGCCCTGAGCTCAGCAGGAGCTCTCTCTTGGCCTCGGAGGCTGCGTGGGGCCACTCCGATGGGCCCGCTGTCACGCAGGGGCCAATGGCATCCTCACAGAGCCCCACCCCTGGCCCCCCAAAAGCAGCCCTCCACCCCTGTCCTGCTCCGTCCCCCGTGATGGGGCTTCCACAGGTGGCAGAGGGGTCCCCTGCCCCCACACCGTGACAGCAGCCTCTGCTTGCGAGCCCGGAAGCAGGTCAGCTGGTCCCACTGGAAAAAATTCCAGTAGGGACGCAGCCAATATCATCTGGTGGCTCAAGGTGATTTCAACCTTCCGGGAAGCCTGCGATGAAATCAGAGGACAGCTGGAGTGCCCGGGGGCAGCACCCTCTGATGAGCAGGAGTGAGAATGTGTTTCACGTCACCCTGGTTTACCCAGTTTATACGCATCTATTATCCGTACGGCAGGTCTGTGCTGAGCACCGGGGCTCACAGAGTGGGGCCAGAGGTGGTGGGTTCAAATCTTACCTCTTCGTTCACTAGCGGCATGACCTTGGTCGAGTTTCTCTCCATCTCTTCAGTTAAGTGAGGAGAGTAACAGGAGCTTTCTCTTGGGCTGAGGATGGAGATCATGTTTGTTAAGGGCTGAATTCAGCCCCTCAAAAATAGGACTCAGCAATATTTGTCAGACATCCTGGAACAGAGGCCGTTCTGATATTACAGATGTGAGAGCTGAAGGGGACCCTTGGTCTAGGCCTTGCACTTAGTGGCGTCTCTCTGGCTGCCCCCAAAGCTCATGCGGCTTCTGGGGCCTCACATTGCCCCTTGGTGCTGCAGAAGCTTCTTCTGCTTTCCATGTCAGCTGAAGATTACACCTGTGTTGAGAGCCATCTTCTTGAGTCAGGAGCCTGTTAACTAAAGATTTGGGCTGCCCGGTCACTGCTCCCCACTCTTAAACACCAGCTAGGAGCTAAATGCCAGGATTCAAAAGCCTCCTGCACGCCCCTCCCAGGCATGGTGAACCAACCTTCCAGCTGTATCCAAATCAAACAGATCAGGTGCCTATTTTCCCTGAGGGATGCCCTCTCTTTGCCTCACTTAATGGTCTTATTGATGATGGAAGCCTTGGGCGGGAGCCCAGGAGGCTGGAGGGGCAACTTTGTTCTCAGGGAGGGCCATGAGGCCCCATCAGGGACACATCTTTGGTCCACTCCTGGACGGACCACAGAGCAGGGAAGCAAACCTCTCAAGTTGGAGATGCTGTGGCCATCTTTGAGAATCCCATCCCTTTAACCCCTCTGTGTCCACAGGCCATGGAGAGCAAGCTACTCATCGGGGGCAGGAACATCATGGATCATACCAACGAGCAGCAGAAGATGCTGGAACTAAAGAGGCAGGAGATTGCGGAGCAGGTAGGGCTGGGAGCTTCAGGTCTCGTGGACGCTCATGGCCTTGAGGTCTTGTCTGGAGGACACAGGGCAGTGAGCCGTCAGGGACTCAGCATCCCTGGGATACATTGCTAAGAACCTCAGACACGCAGCCCTGGGTCCCATGGGTCCCCCAGCCCAGGAGCTGCCTCTGTCAAGGGCACCGCCAGCTGAGGGGTGAGAGGAAGTGGTGGCTCTCCATGGCTGGTGGTTCTCCAGGCCTTCCACAAAGGTGTGAGTTCTGTGCCAACCGTATGACAATGTCCTGAATCTTCAAGAACCACAATTTGTTGGTCCTACCAGTCATCTGTGATGCCATATGGGGAGAGGGCAAGGCAGCTGGGAAGCCAGTATGATGCGAATCTATCTTGGCTTGATACTCCTGGAATGGGCCAGCTCTTCGGGCGGGGGTCTCCATCCCCAGGGGGCAGTGTATGATGGCACAGACATGGCTACATGAGCTAAGAAGAAGGTTCAGAGAGGCTCCGCTGACGGGTAGGAGCAGGGGCCATGGGCCATGGGACGCTTTCTTCTCCTTCCCGGTGTCTGTGGCCACAGTGGAGCTAGATCCTGTGATAGGCAGAGTGAGCTTGTACCCTGAGCTCCCTTGGCCCTCCCTGGGACATGCTGGCCCACTGAGCCCCTGTGCCCTGCCTTGGCCTAGAAACGCCGTGAACGGGAAATGCAGCAAGAGATGCTGCTCCGCGACGAGGAGACCATGGAGCTCCGGGGCACATACACGTCCCTGCAGCAGGAGGTGGAGGTCAAAACCAAGAAGCTCAAGAAGGTGAGAGGCTGTGTGTGGGGGGGTGCAGCCTCGGCCCGAGGCAGTCACTGACCCCACCTGAGGGGGTCTGTGCTTTAGGGAACTGCTGAAGCCCAGAGTGACTTCGCCGGGGCTGCCGGCCTGAGGAGTGGGGGGAAGGCAGGGGTCCGGGGCTGGGGCAGACTAGAGCCTCTTCTCCTGGGCCAGGCTGGGCCTGGTGGGCTGGGAAGGCCTTCACCTCCAGTCTCCTGCTGCCATCCTGACAGCGGTGGGTAACTTTCCCTGCGCAGTGTCACCAGCGAGTCACGGTTGGGTAGCCAGGCCCAGGACAGGAGTGTCAAGGAGGCCTGAGGAGACGCAAGCCTGGGGGAGCTCTGGAGGGGAGCCGCAGGCCTCTGTAGACACAGGAAGGAATGAAACTGATCTCCAGAACCCTGCAAAGTCCAGGGCCAGGGAAGGGCGTGGACAGGGACAGGAAGCGGCAAATTCCAGCCCAGATTCTGGGAAGAACCTGGAAAACCCGCTGGGTTGCTGATGTGAGTGGCCCAGAGCAGGCCAGGAGGAGGCCCAGCTGCAGTGGCAGTTTCCAGGGACGTATCTTCCTCTTGGCGGGTTAGGAGCGGGATCGCTCCAGGAAAGCCGGATCATGATCCTGGAGAGGCAGGAGTGGGACAGGTCACCTTCCAAACTGGCTTAGGCCCCCTTCCCTCCAGGACTCCGGCACGGAAGTTCTGTACTTGGGTCCTGACCCAGACTCTTGTAACTAGTGGTGTGACCTTGAGCAACTGTGTCCCTGAGTCACCTCCTCTACCAAAAGAGGGTGTTGGGACTAAAATGTCTCTCGGGTCCCTTTCAGTTTTCCACAAGGTGACAGCCTCGGAGAGGGAGCAGGTAACAGGTCCTAGGGGAGGAGGGACAGGGTGGCCCTTTGAAAACCCCGCCCTCATCTGTGGTAGGGCAGGAGGGAGGAGGCAGGGGCCTCGCCCTGGACTCTGCTGGTGGAGCCTGAGCCTGCAGCATCGGGGTCTGGGCCGGGAGACAGGGGCCTCGTCACCCCACGGCGCAGCCTCTGAGCGGCGCCTGTCCCCGCACAGCTCTACGCCAAGCTGCAGGCGGTGAAGGCAGAGATCCAGGACCAGCACGACGAGTACATCCGCGTTCGGCAGGACCTGGAGGAGGCGCAGAATGAGCAGACCCGGGAGCTCAAGCTCAAGTAGGGCCCCCTCCTCTTCCCATTGCTGGTCCTCCGCTGTCCATCATTACCTGGCCTCTCTCTGAGGGGCTTATTCCTTCCTCAAGGCCTCGTTCCAGCCGTCTACTCCCCCAGGAGTCCACATCCCTTAGGAATAAAATGTGTCTGAGGGGGGAGGACGAGTTGCTTATACCGCCTCTGTTTCCTTCTCCTTCCTCTGCCCGGCCGCAGCGATGAGTCTCCCGAAGTGCATGCTGGGTGCTGGCCAGGAGTGACCCCTTGGGCCCTGAGTCCACAGTCTTTGCCCCAGAAGCAGGGGTTTCAAGTTTTGTGATTGCTGTAGGGATCCTCACTTCTCCAGCTGTCCGGTTTTTCCGTCTCCTCTGTTCCCTCTTGACTTGCCTCTTGACATCTTGCTCCAACCTTCGCATGCCCCCTGTGGTCTCTCCCTCCCCAGTTTCCCATCTCTACCTCATTCCTGCTCCCAGGTACCTGATCATCGAGAACTTCATACCCCCTGAGGAGAAGAACAAGATCATGAACCGGCTCTTCCTGGACTGTGAGGAGGAACAGTGGAAGTTCCAGCCACTTGTGCCCGCCGGAGTGTGAGTCCCTCACCGCCTGGTCTGGGCGCACCCCAGGTTGGGGGCGGCCAGGGGTCTGCGGTGACAGCGGTTTTCTGTGGATTTGGAGATGGGTAGGAAAGATGCAGGTGGAGGATGGATTTCTCCAACGTAGGCGTCTTCACGAAGGAAGGGTGTTCTGCCCAAAACAAAATGTCTCAGGTGCCCCGTGAGGGACCCAAGGAAGGGAAGAGCGTCTCAGCCTTTTGGCAGTCCCAGTGAATGACAACATCCGGTCAGTCTGGAGAAGATTCATTCATCGGCTGCCAAAAACAGCAACAATAGTTAATATTTGCCTTCCTGTGTTGGGCACTGTGTACAGGACTCTCCGGACTGAAGGTAAATCAGACACGGTCAGAGCTCACAGCCCGGTCAGGAATGCAGGGAAGTGATCAGATCAGGAAATGATAGCGGTGTGACCCAGGCTTGGTCAAGCAGCTCAGCCTGGTGATTCAGCATTTCCACCTGTTTCTCTACAGCCAAGCTGGAAGGGACAGTTTGCATCCGCCGACTTGGTGTATCGCTCCCCCTGCTGGTGGCTTGAAGAATAAGATGCTCCTCAAACCCAACAGAGGGACTGACTGCCTCACTCAGCCCAACCACAGTCCTTTAACTGAAAATCTGTACAGGGCTGTTTAGGAGGCTGAATACCAAAGCACTTTCCTGGGGGTTCTTTGCTCTCTTTATCTTAGGAATATTAATGACAAGATAGCACAGGATTCTCCCCAACACTAGGTGGGAAGCTAGCTATAAAGGTCTCTGGCTTCTCCCCAAAACATCAGATGCCTATTTAATCGATCTGCTGTCTAAAAGGCTGGCCCTACCCAAGCTTACACATTGCAGCTTTGTAAGTGGCAAGTTCATGAATAGAGGACTTTTCAATGGTGTCCCTTTGGACTTGACGCAAAGCTTCCAGGAGATTCTGAAAGGAAGCCCAGCTTGAAAGCCACTACTCTAGTGCCCTCTGCTGGAGAGAGATGCTGGTGAGGCTTCTGATTTGTAGGGTTATTGATTTTGTAGTTAGAATTCTGAGTTTCTCAACTTAAGTTTTACAGGGGTGCCTGGCTGGCTCAATTGGTAGAGAATGCAACTCTTGACCTTGGGGTTGTGGATTCAAGCCCCATGTTCGGTATAGAAATAACTTAAAAGTAATTTTTTTTAAAGATTTTATTTATTGGGCGGCTGGGTGGCTCTGTTGCCTTTGGCTCAGGTCATGATCCCAGAGAGTACCAGGATCCAGTCCTGCATCAGGTTTCCAGCTCCGCAGGGAGTGTGCTTTTCCCACTGACCTTCTCCCCTCTTGTGCTCTCTATCACTCAAATAAACAAACAAATAAGGTTTTATTTATTTATTAGAGAGAGATCGGGTCAGGGTAAGGGGCATAGGAAGAGGAAGAGGAAGCAGATTCCCTGCTGTGAGCAGGACTCAACCCAGGACCCTGAGATCATGATGTGAGCTGAAGTCAGGTGCTTAACCAACTGAGCCACCCAGGAGCCCCCAAAATAAAAGCTTTGAAAAGAAAAAAGTTTGCAGGTTGAGGAATTTCTTTACATTAGATAGAGATGAGATGAGAGACTCTGAGAAGGCATGTTTTTTAACTTTTTATTTTGAAAACTGAGCGTTGCAAGAACAGTGCAAAGAATTTCCATATACCCCGGATGCCTGCTGGCTTTCCTAGCCCATTGTCTCCGTCTCTTTGGCTTTAAAGGTGAAGCTGTGCTCCTGACCTGCTCTTTGTGTGCCTCAACCCCCTCCTCCCCACACCAAACAGTTCTGGGCAGAACAGGAGAGCTTAGTTGCTTTTGAGGCCCTGTTCCCCCTTCTTCTCTCTCTCCTCTTTTCCCCACCATCCGTCTTGTCTTGCTCGAGGAGAGTAGTGCAGAGAGAAAAGGTGTTTTCCTTGCCATCAGAAAGCCTGAAAATTGGGCGCCTGGGTGGCTCAGTGGGTTAAGCCGCTGCCTTCGGCTCAGGTCATGATCTCAGGGTCCTGGGATCGAGTCCCGCATCGGGCTCTCTGCTCGGCAGGGAGCCTGCTTCCCTCTCTCTCTCTCTCTCTGCCTGCCTCTCCATCTACTTGTGATTTCTCTCTGTCAAATAAATAAATAAATAAATCTTTAAAAAAAAAAAAAAAAAAAAAAGAAAGCCTGAAAATTGATCATTTCTCAAAAGCTTCCCACTGGGGCATATCTGTGTAGTGTTTTCTTTACAGAAATCTTTGGGAAGAATCAGGCCCTACATATTGACTTCAACTTGCACAGAGTTGCCCCCCAAACTGCATGCAGGGGTATGTTGGGGGGGGTGTGTTTGGTTTAGTTTTATTTTAGAAATAGAGGGACAGCACGCCAGGGGCAGAGGGAGCAGGAGAGAAAGGCTCTTAAGTGGGACGCCTGGGTGGCTCAGTCGGTTAAGCATCTGCCTTTGGCTCAGGTCATGATCTCCAGGTCCTGGAATCGAGTCCTACATTGGGCTCCTTGCTCACCCAAGAGCCTGCTTCTCCCTCTGCCTGCCGCTCCCCCTGCTTCTGCTCTCTCTCTGACAAATAAATAAGTAAAATCTTAAAACAACAACAACAACAAAAAAATCTCAAGCAGGCTCCAGGCCCAGTGCAGAGTCCTATGCAGGGCTCCCTCTCACAACCCTGAGATCCTGACCTGAGCCAAAATCAGGAGTCAGACACTCAGGGTGCCTGGGTGGCTCAGTCGTTAAGCATCTGCCTTCAGTCCAGGTCACATTCTAGGGTCCTGGGATGGAGCCCCACATCTGGCTCCCTGCTCAGCTGGGAGCCTGCTTCTCCCTCTCCCTTTGCCGCTCCCCCTGCTTGTGTTTCCTCTCTCACTATATGTCTCTCTCTGTTAAATAAATACATAATCTTTATTAAAAAATTAAAATTTTAAAAAAGTTAAAAAGAAAAGAGTTAGACACTTAACCAACTGAGCTAGCCAGGCACACCCGCCAGGCAACTCCTAAAACACGCCCATATGTACTTATTTGGGAAATCTACCCCGTTTTCTTTTTTCTCCAACATCTCTGTATCACCATTGGTTGAATCACAGGTAAGGTGCCTTCTATCCTCACAAACAATTTTGAAAGAAACTTGAACTGAGAAACCAGTTTCACAGCCAGCTCCAGCAAAAACTACTGTACAATATGACCTTGAATGTTTAGTTTCTCATTATAGACTTTTTTTTTTTAAAGATTTTATTTATTTGACAGACAGAGATCACAAGCAGGCAGAGAGAGGAGGAAGCAGACTCCCCGCCCAGCAGAGAGCCCGATGCGGGGCTCGATGCGGGGCTCGATCCCAGGGCCCTGGGGTCATGACCTAAGCCGAAGGCAGAGGCTTTAACCCACTGAGCCACCCAGGCGCCCCTCTTATTATAGACTTTAATTTTCATTGGATTTATACAAAATTGTCTTCTAGGGGTTTATATTTGGCAATGACTGTAGCCATTGGTTCATAGTTCATAAAATTCTATTTGTGACTTTAGCCCTTGGCCCTTTGCAACCCCAGCTACCCTAGAATCTTTTCAAAGGCATCATGGTGCAGTAGGAAGAGACTGGACTTGGGGTTTAGAACATTCTGAATTCTAGTCCCTGTTCTGCTACTTACTTGTGGCCTGGAAAACGTTTTAGTTTTTGTTTTAAGATTTTATTTATTTGGGACACCTGGGTGGCTCAGTGGGTTAAGCCTCTGCCTTCAGCTTGGGTCATGATCTCGGGGTCCTGGGATCGAGACCCGCATCAGGCTCTCTGCTCAGCAGGGAGCCTGCTTCCCCCCCGCTTCTGTGCCTGCCTCTCCGCCTACTTGCGATCATGCTCTATCAAATAAGTAAATGGAATCCCCCCCCCCAAAAAAAAGATTTTATTTACTTGAGAGGGAGAGAGGGCGAGACTGAGCATGGGGTAAGGGCCGCAGACTGCCTGCGGAGCGTGAAGACTGGCCTCGGGCTGGATCCCAGGACTCTGAGATCACAACCTAAGCTGAGATCAACAATCAGCCATTTACCCAGCTGAGCCACCCAGGCACCCCTGGGAAAGGTTTTTAAACCTCTGTGAACCCAAATTGCTTCACCCGTGAAGTTGACTTAACCAACTGAGCCACCCAGGCTCTCCCAGATGACTTTCTTAGAAGAAAATTTCAGGATCTGATGAAGGAGTATAAACATTTTGTCTATCTTAGAACATACTGCCAAGTTACCTTTCTAGCAGGTTATACCGCTTAGGGGGGCCTGGGTGGCTCAGTTGGCTGGGCGGCTGCATTCAGCTCCAGGCATGGTCTCAGAGTCCTGGGATCCAGTCCCACTCTGTGCTCCTCGGGGAGTCTACTTGGGGTTTTTCTCTCTCTCCCTCTTCTTCTGCCCTTCCCCCTGCTCGTGTTTTCTCTCTCTAAAATAAATGTAAAAATCTTTAAAAAAAGGGGGGGGGGTCAGTAGACATGCCAGGGAATGCTGCCTGATGGACTGCTGGCCTGCGGGGACACAGGGACTAGATCGAAGAGACCAGGCTCGCTGTGGCAGAGGATTGGGCATGACCTGGAAAGAAAACTCTCCCTATGATGTTGGATGCCAGTTTGCAGCACAAAAGAGAAAAAGGGGGGAAACCAAACATCTGATAATGACATCGGGGTTAGCCCCTAAGAGCTGAGAGATCACTTTTTATTAGTATTAAGGGGAAAAAAATACTGTGATAGCAGCCATATAGCAGCAAGGGTGGGTCATAGGACAAGTCTTAGTATCTACGCAGCATGTAACTACTGTGGATCCCTGTTGGGAGGGGGCTTTTAGGCAGAGCCAGGCCCCTGCTCTGGGCAGTCAGCCACTGCCTCTTACTAGAGAGGGATCAATCATGGAAAGTAGGCCTGGGGCAGAAGAGGGAGTAGATGGGAAATTTGGTGTCCCAATTACAGACTCCCCTCCCCCAGCCCCTTCTTCCCGCATGCCACCCAGAATAGCCCTGGCATCTTTACTGGGTCAGGCTGCCAATTTGCACTGATCCACCACTCGGCTCTCCCAGCCCTGTCCCCCAGTCCTATTCCCAGAGCTTGCAGACGCTCCCAGCCCCAGCCTGGCCTGGTGTCCTCCTGAGACACAGAGCAGCATCCTAAAAAGAGTATCTGGGCAGATCCAGTTCCAAACGTCTTCCTAATCCAAAGGCATTTTGCTTGTCCCGAGCCTCAGGCTATTTTTTTGCCCTGTGTACACCTCGGGAGATTGTGGCCAAGTTCAAACGGGATGTGTAGATGCACCGTAGAAATAAGAGGTGATGTTACTAATTTTCCCCCTCTCTCCTGGAGTTGTCAGGGCTGCTGCTGTGCTTATGCACAGCCTCCCTACCCTCCCCCGCCCAGACCCCTGCACCTCTGCCCCCCCCCGCACCCCTCCCCCCTGCCCCAGGGACCACACAGCTGCAGAGTGAGCTGGGGCTTCTACAGTTCCATCCTTCCCTGTTTTTACCCATAAAGTAGGGCCAGAGGGGACCCCTAGGTGGGGTCCAGCACTCTCTTACATGCTTGATAAAATGAACCACAAGAATGACATTGTTGGGTACTCTCTGCTGCAGAAGGCAGGCACCGTTCCCTCAGCCCCTGCACTGCTCGTTCCACTCCTCAAGGACAGGATGTCCTATCTGTGAAGTACTCCGCCTGTTTCTTCTCCTCTTCTGTCTTCTGTCTGCCTTTTGGCTTTTTTTTTTTTTTTTTTTTTTTTTTGCATTGCTCCTTTGTATCTCTGCCTGAAATTATCAAGTTGAATGGAGAATAAATCATCTTCCCAGCTGCTGGGGGGTTGAGCCTTTGCTGTGTGCTCTGCTAAGTGCTTGTCTTGCTTCATCTCAGCAGTTCTGTGTGACAGGGTGGGGGGTGGGGGGGTGACACAGCTGAGTCTCAGAGGTATTTGGTGACTTTGAAAGGTAACACAGCTTTAAGGGGCAGAGCCAAAGTTTGAACTCAGATAGGTCTTACTCCAAAACCTGTGTTACTTTGTTTTAATGGAAATACTTTGTGGATTTCTTTCCTATCTTGGTTTGCTTATTTGGATAATAAAAGCAATAGGCCACATTCATCAAACTGCTGAAAGGAAGAAGTCTGCTATCCTGTGAGATGGCTAGGATAGAAAGCAACGAAGTGTTCAAATGCATAACCAATCTGAAAAACAATTTGGCAATATCTAGCAAAGTTGAAAATGTACATACCCTACCATGGAACCATTGCATTCCTAGGTGTATACCCCAGGGAAACTGTTGAATATGTACTCAAAGATATCTATACAGAAATGTTCACAACAGCACTGTGTTTAAAAAAAAAATCAACCTAGATGTCCATTAACAAGAGAATATTATACATATACATAAATATATATGATGTTATACTGCAACCTTAAAATGGTTAATATAAACAAAACTTTAATAATCTAATCTAGAGGTATGTGGATAAATCTAAAAGAAAAAAGTTTGTTGAGCACAAAGAAAATGCAGTACGTATATCACACGTTCAAATTTTTGCAATAGGCATACAAATACCCATGTATATTGTTTATGAATATCCACATATATAAATAACTATAAAAACATGCACTGTGTTGATTAGCACCGCAAATTCAAGAGAGTAATTAACTCTGGGGAGGGAGAGACAGGAGATTTAAAAACAGCTTACATTAAAAAAAAAAAAAAACTGCTTACACTTTATCTCTTAAAAAAAATTTGATGTAAGTATAACAAAATGTGAAACAGATGACTTGACAAAGCTGAATGTTAAGTGTACATAAATTATTTTTATACTTTTCTGAATATCTGAGATAATTAGATATAAAGTGATATATTTTCATTATAAAAAAGTTTAGATTTTGCAGAATAGCATAAAGATAATAAAAATCATCTGTAATCAAACCATCCAAAGACAATAACTATTAACATTTTGTTGGAAATGCAGACTTTTTTCTTAGCACTTACATTTAAGTCTGTAATCTATTTTGAGTTAATTTTTATAGATGATACAAGGTAACGATCCAACTTCATTTTTCTTGCCTTTGGACATCCAGTTGTCCCAGTACGGATTGTTGAAGAGGCTGTTTGTTCCCCATTGAATGGTCTTGATAATCTTATAGAAAATCAACTGATTGTAGATATAAGGATATATTTCTAGACTCCCAATTCTAATCCATTGATTTCCATGTCTGTCCTTATGCTAGTACCACAGAGCCTTGATTACTGTAGGCTTTGTATTAAGTTCTGAAACTGGGACATGCAAACCCTCCAACTTTGTTCTTTTTGAAGATTGTTTAGGCTATTTTGGGACCCTTGCATTTCAAGCCTGATTTTTTAATCTTTTTTTTTTTTTTTGGACTCTTAAGAAGAAAACCGAAAAGAGCCACTCATCGTCAATGGTTTTGCATAGTCTGTGAGATCAGCCTATGAATCTGAAAGCTAAAAGAAGATTGGATTTCTTTTCTTCATTTCAGCCCTTAGTCAAACCATTTTACTGTGAGGGGCAGGGCGGGGACAGAAAAAATACAAGAGTAAAGAAATATATGGTTTCTTGGGTTATGATAGTTTTTAGTTGTCCAGCTGTATTAGAACAAAGAGAAGAGGGGCGTCTGGGTGGCTCAGTCCTTAAGCATCAGCCTTTGGCTCAGGTCATGATCCCAATATCCTTGGATCAAGCCCCTCGTGGGGCTCCCCACTCAGCTTCTCCCTCTCCCATTCCCCCTGCTTGTGTTCTTTCTCTCGCTTTCTCTCTCTGTCAAATAAATAAATAAAATCTTAAAAAAAAAAAACAAAAAAAAAACAAAGAGAAGAACATTCCTGTGGAGTATCTGCAGAACCTCCTGCCTACTTTGAATGATACTTAATTCTTCGTATCATTTCCCCCATTTCAAAAGAAACCCACTCTAATATAGCCTCTTCCCCCACAGCAACAACAGCCAAATGAAGAAGCGTCCAACGTCCGCAGTGGGCTACAAGAGGCCTATCAGCCAGTATGCTCGGGTTGCTATGGCAATGGGGTCCCACCCCAGGTACAGGGTAAGAAGCTGGGAAATAGAAGGGAGGGAAGGAGAGGGAGCCCAAGGGAGGTGATGCTCATAATCTCTGCTTGCTCTGCCTACCTCACCACCTCTGCTATCCCCAATATCAACGGAGTGCCGAAGAGATGGAACCTTCAGGGCCGCTGCTCACATCTGCTCTGATGTTCCCACCACAGGCTGAAAACATCATGTTCCTGGAGCTGGATGTGTCCCCCCCAGCTGTCTTTGAGATGGAATTCTCTCATGACCAAGAACAAGATCCCCGCGCGCTACACATGGAGAGGCTCATGCGCTTGGACAGCTTTCTGGAAAGACCTTCCACATCTAAAGTTCGAAAGTCCAGGTCCTGGTCAGTACCCCTGTGCTCAGAGTGGGCAGGGGACTTAGGAGGCACAGAGACCACAGAGGCTGGATGAGGCTGAGGAGGGTTTTGGTTGTACCTGCCAGGCATTAAGGGTTGGGGGAAGGGATAACTGGGGTCTTCGGGGAAGAGTTCCCACAGCAACAGAATGAGGCAAAGGCCAGTCCTCACTTCTCGGTTTCCTGCTGTTTCTCAGCCTCCCCATTCTCACACCTCATCCCTCCCCTCTGCAGGTGCCAGACTCCTCAGCGGCCTCCAGCCTCTACCCCACAGGCCTCACTGGCCTCCGCTGCTCTGCGCCCCACAACAGTGCTAGACCATGAGTGACAACCTTCCGTCAGGCTGCCCGGCCAAGAGCCTCCTGGGACGGGGAGCCAACCCTGGATCGTCTCACCTGACACTCAGTGTGCGTGCGTGTGTGTGCATGTGCGTGTGCGTATGTGTGAGGGGGCGAGACCCTGGCAGACCGCGCGTCGGCCCGCTCTTCTCAGCCTCCTTTATTTAATTAATGTTATTTATTTGTGGAGTTCGGTTTTGGGGGAGATGCCCTCGCCTGAGCCTGCCGTGGTCACTACAGAGCCTCCTTTCCTTCTGACTTTAGAACCCCCCACCCCTGTGTCAGACCTCAAGCTCCTCTCTGTCAGCTGCTCCCAGAAGGGAAGGTAGCCAGGGCCTGAGGAGAGAGCACTCTTTCTACCTGTCTCACTCCATCATCCATCTCCTCCAGCTGACCGTGAGCAGTTTCTGGGACTAGAAAAACGCTCGATGTCCACAAAGGACCAGAGATGTCCCGACAGCGTTGGGCCTGTGCTCCCAGCGAACAGAGGCCTGCACTTCCCTCTCCGGACCTCAGATAACCTCTTTCGGCCTCTTGGGCTCCTTTTCAAGGACTTACATGACCTCACCGACACAGCCCATGCTCTTCGGCTTCGGCAAAAACTCATGGCTTACCCAGCTCTGCTTCCTGGCCACTGTCCCAACCTCTGGATGGGAATTGTGAACCGACCGGTGGAGGCCCCCCTTCAGGACCTGCAGAAAACGAAACCGTAATGGAGACAACACGGACAGTCATCAAAGGAAGTCCTGTCTCTGAGTCCCTTCGTTTCTGTCCCCACGGAGAAATAACTTGGGTCAAGTGATCAAGCCAACTCCCCGTTTTTTGAGATGCTGCTCCTTCCTGCTGTGGTCCTTTTCCTCTGCAGCTGCCTGGAGCCCAGTTCAGGGTGGCAGGAATCAATGTCATTCTCCCTCTGGCTACACAAAGGTACCGGAATCTGTTGCTTCCCCCTTCACGTAGCACAGGAGACAGAGACCCAGGCCCGATCTGCGAGCTTTGCTAATTAACGCCAGTTTCTGTATCCCGTTTGTCAAGCACTGTTTTGTTGAAAACGGATCCTTTCTTCAGCGTTGTGCAAATTAGTCCCTAGGGAAATGCTCCCCACTTCCTTTTGTGACATCTGAAAATGTTTCCAGTTATCTCAAGTAGTAAGTAAGTTTTGACCAAAAAAAAAAAAAAAGATAGAAAGATTAATTTTCATTGATTTACTTTGTAAGTGTATATTTTGGTAGAGGAATAAACAGGCAATTACGAAAGAAACAAGTGATTTAAGATCTCAAAATGCCCTCATAGTGGGAATCTCTGGTTCCCAGAAATAAAAGGATTTTAGTCATTGGGACAGAAGCATGAAACTGACAGAGATGCTTGCATTTGGTGGGGCAGGGATGGGGGCTGATTACCTGGGTCTTCTCTTGTTCCATCAGGAAGTGAACCCTTCTTGCACAGTTCAAGTTCTGCTCTAGGGACCAAGCTATGGTTTGGTTTCCTTCACTGATGCTGTCATTTCTGCCATAGAAAATGACAGAAATGACAACAACTAGATGCTTGGACAACTCAATTGCCATTTGCTCCTGTCCTTCAGGGGAACACCATTCTTCATCAGAGCGCAAGAGATTATTTGAGACTCAGGATTCGGATCAGAGGTTTGACTGTGTCTGGGACAGGAATTATGTGTAGAAATCCCCCAGGCGGCCTGGGCACCAAGGGACGTCATGCCTACACTGAACAGCCTCTCCCGCTGACCTTTCCTATTTGTGGATGAAACAGCACGTGTCACCCCCATTCATCACTTGGACACATCGACTCTGCGTCATCTGGTCACTTGACCCTCACAGTCTTAGAGCACAAAATACCCAGTTTCACCACCCCCCCGGTCCGAGGGCTGGGCCCGAGGTGTGTCGAAGGAGGAGCTCCTGCCTGTGGCTTTGGTACGTGTGTGTGTGCGTGTTCTTGTGTGTGTGTGTGTGTTTACCTCCGCTCTACACTTGGGGGACACTCGACACTCAGTGTAAGATATGCTGGGAACAGGACCACCGGGGTGGTTGGATCTCAGTCTCTCTGTCTCTCTCCTTTCCCTTTTGATGTATCGAACATTTGATTGACAAAGTGAAGGCCTTGATGAGGACCATATTTCTGTGTCTGTTGCTATGGTCTTTATTTAGGACAACAGTTAATGCAGTGGCCCATTCTTGTCACTCTATACATATGACTATACGGGGACGTATGTAATATATAAATATATATTAAAAAACATTACCCTCTGGCTCCTTGGCTTCAGATGAGGCCTCTCTGTTGAGCTGAAACGCACCTGCAGCTTGGTGCTGCCGGCAGCCTGCTGCCCAGCCCTGTCCAAATTAACACAGTCGATAATAAAGGAATGAGTATCGTCACAGAATTGGTTGCCTGCCTTCTCTTCCCTTTTTACTTCTTTATACTTGCTTATGCACTTTCTCCTTTCTCTCTCTTCCTTGTTTTTCCAAGAGGGCTTGGGGAGTTTTCAGATCTCAGCTGCAGCTATCAGGACCTTGGGGAAGAATGGGCAGCTTAAAGGGGACTCATGTGCCCAACAAGGCCTGGAGGAAGGTCCCAGCTCTAGCCTGAAGTCTGTGTGAAAGCCATGGCAATGGCTGTTCGTGTTCCGGGTGAACAGTCCCGATCCCGTTCATTCTGAGCTGTTAGCAGGTGTCTGAACAGCCTGGATGTCCAGATTAGCTTGTCGATCACCATGTGACAGCTCTGCCCCTCCATTGATCAGTCAGGAGAGATGAAAGCGGGTAGTAATGTGTGTAAAGCACATAGATGTGGCTGGCACATCGTGGGCATGGAATTAAAATGGTTTAAAAAACTAATATCCTGGGGCGCCTGGGTGGCTCAGTGGGTTAAAGCCTCTGCCTTCAGCTCGGGTCATGATCCCAGATTCCTGGGATCAAGCCCCACATCAGGCTCTCTGCTCCTCAGGGAGCCTGCTTCCTCCTCTCTCTCTGCCTGCCTCTCTGCCTACTTGTGATCTCTGTCTGTCAAATAAATAAATAAAATATTTTAAAAAAAAAGACTAATATCCCTAAATAAATAAAAATCTTTGAAAAAAAAAAAACTTAATATCCCGTTCGGCTCTCTTCCCGGGGCTTCTTTCCCTCCCTCCATCTGGGTTCTGGCTGTTGGTTTCCTGGAGCATGGAGGCCTTATGGGAAATGAAAAGTCATTGCTGCTAACAAACAAACACAAAGCCCCTACCTCCGGGGAGGAGAAGGCCCTCGGGGAGCACTGTGGTTGACCAGTTGGTCAACCTTCCCCTTGAAGGGCTCCTTGCCCACCTGCCCTGTTCCAGCCTGGAGTGTCAGGGCTGGAATGGCTCTGCTGCTGGAGTTCTGCCAGGTGCTGGGTTAGGTCCTTCACCCCCGTGCACGCTCACTTCAGCCTCCCCCATGGAAGGTATTGTCGCTGATTCACAGATGGAATTTAGGAAAACGAACTAACTTGGCTCAAGACATGTGGGTAGTGACGAGGCTGGATTTCCACACTCTAAAGCCCATGTTTTGTTTTGTTTTTCCCTTCTGTGCCACCCCTCAAGCTCAGCTGTTCCTCAGGAAAATGATAGGTACCCTGTGTGTTTTATAAGTAGCGAAGGCCAGGGATAGAAGGGGAGTGGTCAGAATTAAAACCAAATCTTCAGAACCTGAACGTAGAGGTCCTCTTTTAAAACCACTTGTTTTGGGGCACCTGCATGGCTCAGAGGGTCGGGCCTCTGCCTTTGACTCTGGGCTGGGGTCATGGTTCCGGGGTCCTGGGATCGAGCCCTGCATCAGGCTCTCTGTTCGGCGGGGAGCCTGCTTCCCACTGTCTCTCTGCCTGCCTCTTTGCCTACTTGTGATTTCTCTCTCTGTCAAATAAATAAAATCCTTGAAAAAGAAAGAGAAGGAAAGAAAAAGAAGAAGAAGAAAAAAAACACTCGCTTTCTCCTGTTAGCAGTCAGGGGTCACCTGTATGGCTGACACAGGTGGTTTTCTAGAGCTTCACAAAAAAGCCAGAGGGTAGAAACTCTCCCTTGGCCCCGGGATCTTTGGCTAACTGTTTGTTGATAAAGAAGCCGCCATGTTTCACCTCCTCCTCCAAGACTGAGCCCCTGATCTCCAGAGGCCGGGATGTGTGTTAGTGGAAACTCTTGGGCATACTAAAGATTCATTTAAAATGGCCTGAATGAAATAAGGACACAGAAAAGTGTGCCGTGGACCCCGAGGGCAAGGACAGAACCAGTGCTCAGGAATAATCGAGTCCCGGGGACTCAAATGCCACAAAGACCCTCTCTAGTTCACCCAACTTCTTCCTTGTGGGGTTCGAGCTCTTTCCTCGGCTACTCCAGTTCGTGACGTAGAATATACATCTGCCAGCAGCAGCTCTCTGTTGACACAATCCAGTCACCCAGAGAGACTTAGAATCTCACTCCCAGTGCCAGATTCATGAGAATGTGATTCCAGTTCAGTGGTTAGGGTCAGGCGGGTGGAAACACGATATCTGACCAAGACCTCCGAAAGTTCTGTGGCTGTAACCATGCGTATGGAGGGGGAGTGGAAATAAAGATTGTCTCAAAGAAGATGCTGGGGGTAGTTCTGGGGATGGAGTGTGGTCTGCACAGCTGTCTGTGACTGTGAGCCATCCATGACGTGTGCATCCGTCACCCATGATGGCTTAAGAAAGTTTGCTCTGGGGCGCCTGGATGGCTCAGTGGGTTAAGCCTCTGCCTTCTGCTCAGGTCATGATCCCAGAGTCCAGGGATGGAGCCTGCATCAGGCTCTGCTCAGCAGGGAGCCTGCTTCCCCCTCTCTCTCTGCCTGCCTATCTGCCTGCTGGTGATCTCTGACTGTCAAATAAATAAAATCTTCGGAATAAAAAAAGAAAGAAAGCAAGTTTGCTCTGGGGCACCTGGGTGGCTCTGTTGGTTAAGCAGTGGCCTTTGGTTCCATTCCTGATCCTGGAGTCCCAGGATCGAGTCCCACTTCCAACTCCCAGCTCAGTGGGGAGTCTGCTTCTCCCTCTGACCTTCTCCCCTCTCATGCTCACTCTTACTCTCTTTCAAAAAAATAAATAAAATCTTGGGGAAAAAAAAAAAAAAGGAAAGAAAGTTTGCTCTGCAGCCATCCTATTATTCTGGCTATTTTTCTTAGGACATGGTCCAAGGCTCACCTGCATCACAATTAACACCCTCAGAGATTCTTTCTACTCCATTAGGTCAAGTACAGATGCATGGGGTAGACCCTATAGGTTGTCTTTCCAATATCCATTCTTCCCTTCTTCCTTATTCATAAAAATTGCTCAAAGAGATGAGCATAGGGCGCCTGGGTGGTTCAGTTGGTTAACCAGCTGCCTTAGGCTTGGGTCATGATCCCAGAGTGCTGGGATCAGTCCCGTAGCCATTGGGGCTCTTCCCTCAGCCGGGAGCCTACTTCTCCCTCCCCCTCTGTCTGCTACTCCCTCTGCTTATGCTCTCTCTCTGTTAAATAAAATCTTAAAAAAAAAAAAAAAAAAAGAACAGTGTATCCAACTAAAAATATTCATATTGCTAGACTCTCCTGCAGCAATGTAACATGGTTTTGGCTAAGCAGACATAAATGGAAGTTGGTTACGAATTTGTGGAAATGTTTTTCCTCTTCCCCTTCTTCTTCCTTCCTAAAAATCACATGCACCCCCCTGGAAATGCATTCTCTCATTGAACAACCATTTACCGAGCACCTGTTACCCACATATTCATTCTAGGCGTTGTGCTGGGAATACAGCAGTGAACAGAATAAACAGAAGCCCCTGCCCTCCCCACCCCCTACCCCTGTCTGGTAATTACACTATAGGGTAGGGAGAAAAAGACATTGAACAAGGAAAACACATTGCATGTCAGATGGTGATAGTGTTGTTGGGAAAAATAAAGCCCAGAAGGGAGACGTGGTGGGGGGAGGGGGTTCCTGGGTGGCTCAGTTGTTGGGCGTCTGCCTTGGGCTCAGGTCATGATCTCAGGGTTCTGGGATCAATCTCCCTGTCGGGCTGTCTGCTCAGTGGGAGGCCTGCTTCTCCCTCTGCCACTCCCCCTGCTTGTGTTCTATCTTTCCCTGTCTTTCTCTGTCTAACAAATAAATAAAACCTTTATCACCAAAAAAAAAAAAAAAGGGACACCAGCCTGGGTCGGTTCACATCTGGTTTGATGATGGTGGCAGACGGGGCACCTGGCTGGCTCAGTCGCTGGAGTGGAGCATGTGACGCTTGATCCCGGGGTTCTAAACCCAAGCCCCACTCTGGGTGTAGAGATTACTTAAAAATAAAATCTTTAAAAAAAAGAATAATAATGGTGGCAGACAAATCCCTACAGGTTTAAACCAGTATTAGGGGGGATTTGCCAGGAATTTGCATGTGAAACGAACACCTCCAGGTGATCTCCGTGAATTCGCACTGAAGGGTGAGAATCTCCTTAAACCCATTTGCAATTCCAAGTCACGCTCCCAGAGGACCTGCCTTTCAACCTGCCAGCGGAAGCGGGGTGGGGGGGTTGTGTAGACACCAGGAACACACTCAAAGATGGTAGAGGAGGAAGACTTAAGTCCCTCAAGGACCCTCAGAGCCCCTGGAGCCCCTGTACTCAGTCATGCCTCATTTTTTCTTCACAATGGGACAGAGGGAGAGGTAAGGTGCTATCCCCTTTGGGCTAGAAAAACCAACGTGACTATTTGCTCACATCCAAATCTCCCACGTGCCAATAAGCAAAAGTAGACCCAGAAATGGAAAGTGATTTCCCAAAGTCAAACAAATGGTCAGCAGGTGAGATGGACTTGGAAGGCATAAAGATTTACTCATCTAACTCACTGTTTATATTTTCTGTTGTGTGTGGATTTTATTTTTATTTTTTAAATAATTTGAAACTCGGGTGCCTGCGTGGCTCAGTGGGTTAAAGCCTCTGCCTTCGGCTCAGGTCATGATCTCAGGGTCCTGGGATCGAGGCCCGCATTGGGCTCTCTGCTCTCAGGGAGCCTGCTTCCTCCTCTCTCTCTCTGCCTGCCTCTCTGCCTACTTGTGATCTCTGTCTGTCAAATAAATAAATAAAATCTTTAAAAAATAACAATAAATAAATAAATAAATAGAAACTCACAGAATTTCTTGCAAGAATTTTACTAAGAACACCCATAGACTCTTTTTTTTTGTTTATATTAAAATTTTTTTTTTTTTTTTTTAGTTTCGGTAGTCCTCCGTGTCTAGTGTAAGGCCCGACTCGTGGCTCGAACTCATGAACCAAGACTTGAGTGGAGATCAAGAGTCCATTGCTCAACCGATAGAGCCACCCATGTGCTCCTTTAAGATTTTATTTTTAGGGTCCCGTGGGTGGTTCAGTTGGTTAAGCGGCTGCCTTCGGCTCAGGTCATGATCCCAGTGTCCTGGAATAGAGTCCCACATCCTGCTCCTTGCTCGGCAGGTAGCCTGTTTCTCTCTCTGTCTCTGCCTGCTTCTCTGTCTGCCTGTGCTCGCTCTCTCTCTGACAAATAAATAAATAAAATCTGAAAAAAAAAATATATATATATATTTTATTTTATTTTATTTTTTTTTTTTTTAAGATTTTTTATTTATTTATTTGACAGACAGAGATCACAAGTAGGCAGAGAGGCAGGCAGAGAGAGAGGAGGAAGCAGGCTCCCTGCTGAGCAGAGAGCCCGATGCGGGACTCGATCCCAGGACCCTGAGATCATGACCTGAGCCGAAGGCAGCGGCTTAACCCACTGAGCCACCCAGGGGCCCCTATATTTTATTTTTAAATAACCTCTACACCCAACAGGGGACTTGAACTCACAACTCTGAGATCAGGAGTCACAGGATCCACCGACTGAGCCAGCCAGCACCCCGCCACTTTACTCCATTCTTGACTTTTGCACCCTTAACATGTTCCAGTCTTTTAGTCCAGTTAATTTGTGGGCTGTCCCTTAATTAAGGATTGATGTTTCCTCCTAATTAGATCCAGGTGATGCACAGACTCGGACGCTGTGGCCTTCTCACTGTACGCCATTAGGTGACAGGTAATGACATTGTGTTATCCTATTACCAGTGACTTGGATCATTTATTTAGGCGGTGTCTACCAGGCTTCTCTATTATAAAGTAGTTCTTCCTTAACCTTTCGTAATGAATAGTATTTTGTCAGGAGAGACTGAGAACTATGTAAATATCCCACTACTTCTTCTTCTTCTTCTTCTTTTGAAGATTTTACTGTGATGCCTGGGTGGCTCAGTTGGTTAAGCAGCTGCCTTTGGCTCAGGTCATGATCCCAGGGTCCTGGGACTGAGCCCCACATTGGGCTCCCTGCTTGGTGGGAAGCCAGCTTGTCCCTCTGCCTCTTCCCCCATGCGTGCTCTCTTTTACTCTCTCTTTGTCAAAAAAATTAATAAAATCTTTTTAAAAAAGATTTTATTGGGGCACCTGGGTGACTCAGTGGGTTAAACCTCTGCCTTCAGCTCAGGTCATGACCCAGGGTCCTGGGATCAAGCTCCAAAGGGGGAGGGGAGGGGCTCTCTGCTCAGCGGGGAGCCTGCTTCCTCCTCTCTCTTTGCCTGCCTCTCTGCCTACTTGTGATCTGTCTCTGTCAAATATATAAATAATTTTTTTTTAAGATTTTATTTATTTATTTGACAGAAGGAGAGAGTGCAAGCAGGCAGAACATCAGGGAGAACCAGGCTCTCCTTTGAGCAAGGAGCATAACGCAGAACTCAATCCCAGGACCCTGGCATCAGGACCCTAGCCAAAGGCAGACGATTACTGACGGAGCCACCCAGGTGCCCCCATTCCTCCACTGTCGACCCAGCATCTCAGGGTTGGTTTTGGTGTTCCCGTTTTTCATATTTATAATTCCTTTCCCTGACAGATGAGACATCTGGTTCCCATTAACCCCAGCGGATTTACTTATTTGCCAGATTCCCTTGCATGTGGCCAATTTCTTGACTCTCTTGGCGCTGCCACCATGCTCAATTGCCCTCCAGTGGGTACCGACCTTGGCCAGGCCCTGCTCTGCAGCCACACCTGATGGCTTTTTAAACTGAATCCCTGAGGAAAGGAGAAAATTAAAGAGGGACAAGGGGAGAGACGCATTATTTTTGAAGCAGGAACCCCCCCAATTCTATATTCCTTTCCATGTGCCACAACAAATTTCGAAAAGTACAAGAAGACAAGAAAAAAACAAGGATGTAAACTGTCCCTACTCTAGGAGTTTACAAATAGAATAGGTGTAAATATTAAGAGCAAAAATTCAGGGCACCTCCGTGGCTTAGTTGGCTCAGTGCCTACCTTTGGCTCAGGTGCTCTCTCTCTCTCTTTCCCTCTCAAATAAGTAAAATCTTTAAAAAAAAAGGGGGGGGGGGGGGGGGGTGGCTCAGTGGGTTAAAGCCTCTGCCTTCCGCTCTGGTCATGATCCCAGGGTCCTGGAATCAAGCCCCACATCTGGCTCTCTGCTCAGCAGGGAGCCTGCTTCCCTTCCTCTCTCTGCCTGCCTCTCTGCCTACCTGAGATCTCTGTCTGTCTCTGTCAAATAAATAAATAAAATCTTTATAAATAAATAAATAAATAAATAGAGCGGAGAGCCAGCATACTCATCACCCGTGCTGATGCCCAATGTGCACACTGTGGCTTCCACCTGGCACTTGTCCCCATTGGTGAGGTAGTGGTATTTGGGACCTTCCTCCACATGCTCCTAGGCAAGTCAGTCAACATCCTCGGCTTCAGGATCCTCATAGAAAAGGTCAAACTGATGACCTTTCCCTGCCCCACCCCCTCACCAGCAGCTACTGATAAGAGACACCAGAATTTTATAAACAATTAAGAACCCTATGTTAGGGGTGCCTGGGTGGCTCAGTGGGTTAAAGCCTCTGCCTTTGGCTCAGGTCATGATCTCAGGGTCTTGGAATGGAGCCCTGCATCGGGCGCCCTGCTCATTGGGGAGCCTGCTTCCCCCCTCTCTGCCTGCCTTTCTGCCTACTTGTGATCTCTGCCTGTCAAATTAAAAAACAAAAAAAGAACCCTATGTTATCATTATGGTTGTTGTATCACTTAGGATGTAAGATCAGCTGCCTATTGGCAATCTACAACAATTGGGGCTTAAACAAGGTACAAACTTTATTACTCGCTCACGTAGTATTATGGGTCTAAGTGGACCAAGGCTCCTTTGGGGACTGATAGGGCTGTTCCGTGGAAGTAGAGACCAAGACCCCTTGCATATTGTTGGTGAACATCTTCAGAGTGTTGAAGAAGTAGAGGACACACCCTATTCCTTTATGGGAACCTGGAATTTGCATACTCCTATTGGTTAGAACTTTGCCCCATCTCCTTTCAAAGTGGAAACCTGTGTTTTTCTTCTAAGTGGCGAATTATCAGGGATTTTATTATAGTATTATTGCATGTATTAGCCCTTTACCTGTTCATGGGGTATGCCCTTTATTCTTTTTTTAAGATCTTATTCTTATTTTTCTTTTTTAAAGATATCATTTATTTATTTGACAGAGAGAGATCACAAGTAAGCAGAGAGGCAGACAGAGAGAGAGGGGGAAGCAGGCTCACTGCTGAGTGGAGAGCCCAATGTGGGACTCGATCCCAGGACCCTGAGATCATGAACTGAGCCGAAGGCAGTAGCTTTACCCACTGAGCCACCTAGGCGCCCTAAGATTTTATTTTTAAGTAATCTCTACACCGAAGGTGGGGCTCGAACTCACAACCCTGAGATCAAGCGTTGTGGGCTCCACCAACTGAACTCTGCAGGAGCCCCTGCCCTGTGTTCTCTGGGCTTTTCTTTCTTTCTTTCTTTCTTTTTTTAAGATTTTATTTATGTATTTGACAGACAGATCACAAGTAGGCAGAGAAGCAGGCGGAGAGAGGGAGGAGGAAGCAGGCTCCCCGCTGGGTGGAGAGACCAATGTGGGGCTTGATTCCAGGACCCTGGGATCATGACCTGAGTGGAAGGCAGAGGCTTTAGCCCACTGAGCCATCCAGCCACCCCTCTTTGGGCTTTTCATTATGGCCTCAGCAAAGTCCAGATGTGTCTATGCCAGGAACAGTAGAGACAAAGTCTGGGGGATTTGGACCTTACACAATTTTGGGGAGTGGGAAGAGAGCACTTATTAAGAAAAAGAAAAGGTATTATGAAACAAAATTAGACATCAGAGTGAATATTTGTTTAGAATAAGAAAATAAATCACAACATATTACAGAGTTTAAGGGCTAACAAATAGGGGCGCCTGGGTCCTGGGGTCAAGTCGTTGGGCTCTCTGCTCAGCAGGAAGCCTGCTTCCCTTCCTCTCTCTCTGCATACTTGTGATCTCTGTCTGTCAAATAAATAAATAAAATCTTTAAAAAAAGCTAACAAATAGCACATTGCAAAATTCAGAAAAATAATACAAAACTGGTATTTTAAGAGAATTCTTTTAATTTTTTAATTTTTTAATTTTTTTTAAAGATTTTATTTATTTATTTGACAGACAGAGATCACAAGTAGGCAGAGAGGCAGGCAGAGAGAGAGAGAGAGAGAGAGAGAGAGGGAAGCAGGCCTCCTGCGGAGCAGGGAGCCCAATGTGGGGCTCGATCCCAGGACCCTGAGATCATGACCCGAGCCGAAGGCAGCAGCCCAAACCACTGAGCCACCCAGGCGCCCCAAGAGAATTTTTTTTTTAAAGATTTCATTTATTTATTTGACAGACAGAGATCA
>NC_081563.1:19558480-19590895 GCF_022355385.1 Mustela nigripes | reverse complement strand
AGCAGGCTCCCTGCCGAGCAGAGAGCCCGATGTGGGACTCGATCCCATGACCCTGAGATCACGACCTGAGCCAAAGGCAGCGGCCTAACCCACTGAGCCACCCAGGCGCCCCAAAACTGGTATTTTAAATACATGACAGAACTCTCTAAGACTTTTTGCCCTGTATTTTTCTACAGTGCATTTTTTTTGGATACCTCTACCTTTGACAGCAATTTTGTAATGTTTTCTTCCCTAAAAATAGAAAAATAATTCAGTCTTTCTCTTACTGAAAGTTTATTTATTTATTTTTTAAAGATTTTATTTATTTATTTGACAGAGATTACAAGTAGGCAGAGAGGCAGGCAGAGAGAGAGAAAGGAGGAAGCAGGCTCCCTGCTGAGCAGAGAGCCAGACTCGGGGCTCGATCCCAAGACCCTGGGATCATGACCTGAGCCTAAGGCAGAGGCTTTAACCCACTGAGCCACCCAGGTGCCCCTTACTGAAAGTTTAGAAGTTTCTTTCTGCTTCAACTCTTTCTTGTTAATGTCATGTAAATCCTTAGAACTATGGTTAAATTTGGGAAAACCTCCGGGTGCTTGGTTGTCTCATTTGGTTGGGTAGCTGCCTTTGGCTCAAGTCATGATCCCAGGGTCCAGGGATCAATTCCCACATTGGGCTCTCTGCTCAGCGAGAAGTCTGCTTCTCTCCCTGACCTTTCCCCTCCCATGCTCTCTCTCTTTTTTTCTAATTTTTATTTATTTTTTAAATTTCTTTTCAGTGTTCCAGAATTCATTGTTTATGCACCACACCCAGTGCTCCATGCCATACATGTCCTCCATAATACCCACCACCAGGCTCCCCCAACCTCCCACTCTCCTCCCCTCCAAAACCCTCAGATTGTTTCTGAGTCCGCAGTCTCTCATGGTTCATCTCCCCCTCCAATTTCCCCCAGCTCCCTTCTCCTCTCCATCTCCCCATGTCCTCCATGTTATTCCTTATCCTCCGCAAATAATCGAAAGCATATGATAATTGACTCTCTCTGCTCGACTTATTTCACTCAGCTCTCATGCTCTATCTTTCTTTCATTCTCTCTCTCTCTATCTCAAATACATACATAAATAAAATCTTTATAAAAAAAATAAAAATAGGGGCACTTAGGTGGCTCAGTCACTTAAGCGACTGCCTTCAACTCAGGTCATGATCCTGGAGTCCTGAGATTAAGGCCCACATGGGGCTTCCAGCTCCATGGGAAGTCTGCTTCTCCCTCTGACCTCTCCTCTCATGCTCTCTCTTTCTCTCTCAAATAAATAAATAAAATCTTTTTTTTTTAAAGATTTTATTTATTTATTTGAGAGACAGAGAGAGAATATGAGAGGGGGGAGGGTCAGAGGGAGAAGCAGACTCCTCGCCAAGCAGGGAGCCCAATGCGGGACCCGATCCCGGGACTCCAGGATCATGACCCGAGCGGAAGGCAGTCGCTCAACCAACTGAGCCACCCAGGTACCCTAAAATCTTTTTAAAAAATAAATAAAAATTAAAAATTAAAAAAAAAAACAAATTTGGGGAATCCTCTAACAAATTTTTTTTCATCTCTGAGCTATAAGATTTCAGGACATTCTAAGTTGTGTGTGCCCAATAACTAAACTTAAACACTGTTTGAAATAATAATGCTTATTAACCAGTTTGTTGGCAATGTTCTAATTGTGATGGTTTCATATGAATTTTTTTTAAAGATTTTTATTTATTTATTTGACAGAGATCACAAGTAGGCAGAGAGGCAGGCAAAGAGAGAGGAGGAAGCAGGCTCCCTGCTGAGAAGAGCGCTGAATGCAGAATTCCATCCCAGGACCCTGAGATCATGACCTGAGCTGAAGGCAGAGGCTTAACCCCCTGAGCCACCCAGGCTCCCCTAAATTTTTGGTATTATTTTTGCATGTCAGTATCTGCAGGGATGCAGAAAACATAAACGCAGATGTACTAACTCTTTTATTATGGCCACAAGATTGTGCCTGTAAACACAAGAATCCTGATAAATTCTCTTATGCACAATATCCATCAAAAAAAAAAAAAGAAATTTTGCTTATGGTTATTATTATTTTTTCTGATGGTATACTTTTTTTTTTTTATTAGTTTCAGGGGTAGAATTTAGTGATTCACCAGTTGCATTCAAAACCCAGTGCTCATTACATCACATGCCCACCTTAATGCCCAACCCCCAGTTACCACCCCCCCACCTCCCCTCCAGCAACCCTCAGTTTGTTCTCTATAGTTAAGTCTCTTATGGTTTGCCTCCCTCTGTTTTCATCTTTTTTTTTTAAATTTTGGTTATTATTTTTTTTAAGATTTTATTTATTTACTAGAGAGAGCGCAGCAGGTGGAACAGCAAGCAGAGGGAGAGGGAAAAGCAGGCTCCCTGCTGAGCAGAGACACCCCCACCCCCACCCCCACCCCTGCCCAGGGACCTCCCAGGGATCATGACCTGAGCAGGAAGGCATATGCTTAGCTGACTGAGCCATCCAGGCACCTGTATCTTATGGTCATATACACTGTGTCATGTACATTCCTAACAGGAGGGTATTTCCAAGTTGATCAGGCATTGCAGAGAACCGAACAGTCCAGTTCCACTGTTTTGCACATCTGGTAGCTGGAAGAGATTTCTGCAGACTAGCTTTGGGCTCTGTAAATGTCAGTATCGTCTCTCCTTCACTATCTCCGGTGCCAGGCACTGCACGACTCTTCATTACCCATTAATAATGTCTGGCCTTGCACCCTTGCATTTTGCTACCAGATGAGTTGGCCGAGTGGATGAGGGCCATATTCCTGGCAGCCATTCCCGCACTAGGCCGGCTAGCAATAATATAGCTATACGTGCAAGTGACTGTGAACCACATAAATATATCCCACTAAACCAAACTAAATCTGTCTCCAACTCAACTTCTCTTTAGAATTCAAAAATGTGGGCGCCTGGGTGGCTCAGTGGGTTAAGCCGCTGCCTTCGGCTCAGGCCATGATCTCAGGGTCCTGGGATCGAGTCCCGCATCAGGCTCTCTGCTCAGCAGGGAGCCTGCTTCCTCCTCTCTCTCTCTC
The DNA here is from genome assembly GCF_022355385.1 of Mustela nigripes. Classification (NCBI taxonomy): domain Eukaryota; kingdom Metazoa; phylum Chordata; class Mammalia; order Carnivora; family Mustelidae; genus Mustela; species Mustela nigripes. The sequence continues at coordinate 19,587,829 of NC_081563.1, read as the reverse complement.
TGCCTGCCTCTCTGCCTACTTGTAATCTCTCTTTGTCAAATAAATAAATAAATAAATCTTTAAAAAAAAAAAAAAAAAGAATTCAAAAATGTCTGCAGCCATGCCATGAAGGTATGAAGGAAGTGGGAGTAGAAAGAGACAGTGGTTTTAAGTAACTCCAGTTAAAATATCTTTTTTTTCCCCTTTTTTAAAGATTTTATTTATTGAGGGGCACCTGGGTGGCTCAGTGGGTTAAAGCCTCTGCCTTTGGCTCAGGTCATGATCCCAGGATCACAATCCCAGGGTCCTGGGATGAAGCCCTGCATCATCTGGCTCTCTGCTCAGCAGGGAGCCTGCTTCCCTTCCTCTCTCACTGCCTGCCTCTCTGCCTACTTGTGATCTCTGTCAAATAAATAAATAAAATATTTTTTAAGAAAAGATTTTTTTTATTGAGAGAGAGAGAGAGAGCAAGAGAGAATACAAGCAGGGGAGGGGCAGAGGACAAGGGAGAAGCAGACTCCCTGCTGAGCACGGGCTACATCTCAGGACCCCAAGATCATAACCTGAGTCTGAAGCCCACTCAGGTGCCCCTGAAATATCTTATAGAATTTTGTAAGGAACATATGACCATATAAATACATCGTTAAGGCTCCTCACTGGGCCCTGCAAGCAGGGGTATCCTAGGGACTAAGCTTCAGTAGCTTTGGAGTAAATTTACCTTAGTCCCTGCAGCCATTGGGCAGAGCTTTCAAGGCAAAGCAATTCAAGTTAGAAGCCAACCTCAAATTCCCCCTTGGCAACTTAGCTCTGGTTTTTCTGCTGTCTCTTCCATAGCACTTCACCCCCCACCCCCCAACCTCCATCCCAAAGGCTGCTCTCCTTCTGATAAAGAAAACATAAATAGGCAAGTATCCCCATAGAAAAAACTTTCCCTCCCTTCCTTACTTTTTTTTTTTTTTTTTTTTTAAGATTTTATTTATTTGTCAGAGACAGGGAGAGGCAGAAAGAGAGCACAAGCATGGGGAGCAGCAGGCAGAGGGAGAAGTGAGCTCCCCACTGAGCCAGGAGCCCCAAGCCTGACTGGATCCCAGGACCCTGGGATCATGACCAGAGCTCAAGGCAGAGCTTAACCAACTGAGCCACTCAGGTGACACCCCCCCACCCCCGTGAGACTGTTTTTTTTTTTAAGTTTATTTATTTATTTAGTAATCTCTACACCCAATCTGGGCCTCAAACTCATGCCCCTGAGACCAAGAGTTGCAGGCTCTTCTAACTGAGCCAGCCAGGTACACCAGAAACTAGTTTTGTTTTTTTTTTTTTAAGATTTTATTTATTTATTTATTTATTTGACAGGCAGAGATCACAAGCAGGCAGAGAGGCAGGCAGAGAGAGAGAGAGAGAGAGAGAAGCAGGCTCCCCGCTGAGCAGAGAACTGGATGCAGGACTCGATTCCAGGACCCAGAGATCATGACCGAAGCCGAAGGCAGTGGCCCAACCCACTGAGCCACCCAGGCACCCCAGAAACTAGTTTTTAATTATGAGATCAATATCTCCCAAGTCGGAAATGTAGAAATAAAGAAACATACACGTACATGCACACATATACACAGGAATTAAGCAATATTTAGATAAATAATTTTAATGTTTTGATCTATGTATTTGGGGACTATTGAGAATGGGTAGCTAAGAGCTGCCCACCCTGTTCTGGGGCTGTGCCTAGCTCACCACCTGCATTCATGGAAGGAGGAGCTGCTGGGGGGGGGGGGTGGCGCTGTGGTTGGGGAGAGAGGTGCGCATGCGCAGGCACTCCTGTGCCCCTACGCAGGTTTAGAGACCTGGGCTACACATCTGGTACCATGTGGAATGTGTGTTCTGTTTGGCTAGCACTCTTCTCTCCATGATGCCCTTTAAACACATGCTTCCTCACTCAGCCATCTGCTTGGTCTCTCTCCAAAGGGGAGGATGAACGATTTCTAGCTCTACATAGTCACACACAAATGTTCATTCTTGATGCCGGTCTGTGTGACCTCCCTTTCCTGAGCTAGTGCCGACCCTGGAACGTAGACGATCAAATAACATCTTTCTTTAAAAATAGGCATAAAGTCTGATGACACAATTAGGCGGCCCCCACAGAAAGGAATCTAAGAGCATAGAGCTTCTTCCATTCCTACCTCATTGCTTCCTTGCTTCCTTCCTTCCCCTTCTCTTTTTCTCCCTCTCCATTTCTCTCTCTCCCATCAGTGGCCCACAGGGGATAAATTGTGATTTCAAAACAAAACAAAAATAAATTAAAAAAGAAAAAGAAAACAGATTTTTTTTTCTTATTTTTGAGAAAGAATGCTAATACATTTTACTTACGTAAATTTGTAATCAGGAACTGAGAACATAGAACTAATAGTTAAATATATATTTTTAAAAAGCCTACGAAAGTTCTGTTCCTTGGCTGCTTTTGTATTTGCCTGGTTAAGAGACGTTATTAGAGAGAGAAATGGATTTGCAGGAAAGAGAAAAAAAGAAAGGTGCAAGAGAGCTCTCCAGGGACCTCATCCAGAAAGCCCAGGACCCGGAAAGGATGACACCAAGGGAACAAGGGCTTCTTGGGAGGAGAGAGACAGCTCAGCAGGAAGGGGTTTGTGCTCTTGCTGCCCCCAACCCCCGGGCCCCCCAGGGTCCTGGGAGCTGACCCTTGAGTCCTTTTGACTGGTGCAAGAATTTCAATGTCACCGCTGCAACAAAAAACAGGCTTTCTCCTTTTATGATTATTATTATTTAACTTTTTGAAACCTAATCCTAAAACAATAGCTTAATGCTAAAACGATGGAATTGTTTTAACAGGGAATTCTGAAAGTTTTGCTAGCATTCCAAGGAGTGACTTGTGTTTCAGATGCTTTCCCCCACACCTAAGCTTCCTCCGTGGAGCGGTTTGACAGCTCTCTTTAATCTGCGGAAGCTGCTTGACTCATCTTTGTTCTTGCAGAGATCAGGGCTGTCGTCTGCCACAGTACTGACAATTTACAGTTGTTCATGGCCCTTTCCCCTTGTCAAATTAAATCTATGTTTTGATTGCATTTTGTTCTAGCGGGATGAGATGCAGTGGAAAACGGTAATAAAACAGCTCAGCGAAAATGACTTAGAGGAATAAATTGATTTTGCCCTCAGCGCGGCAGGGAAGATTTGCTCGTCACTCCCAGCCTCTCCCAGCAACCAGAGTCCCGGGAGACCAACCAACGCCTTACACCTCCCAGGGGAATCGCAAAGCTCCCAGCCGCCCCCACTCAATTTGCTTTACAAAGGGAAAATGATTCTCAGGGAGCTGTTGGAAGCTTGCATTCTATCCGGCAAAAAGTGGGGGAGGGTGCAGTGAAATATTTCAAAAGAGAGCCAGAGAGCGAAGGGGCTTGGAGAGCCAAAAAGATTCAGCTAACGCCCACACCTACACTCCTCCCACCTCCACAAAATCCCTGTGACCAAGTAGGCAACGGAACCCAGTTTGGGGAATGATGATGTGCAGAATTCTTCGTTTCATCAGTGAAGGATTAAAGATGATCATCATCATTTCAGAAAGGAAGGTAGCTTCATTCTTTCTCTCATTTGTTTGGTGACAATCTGCTGATCCCTACCTGGAACCAAGCAGTGCAAACCCGGTGTTCACCACTCTCTAGCTCACCCATTTGTCACCAATTCCCCAGTAACTTCCCTGCCCCCATCATGAGCCTCCTAACCAGTCTGTCTGCTCCGCCTTGCTGTCCCCTCCCCTCCTGCCCTTTCCCCATAGCAAACAAGTTCTATTCAAAATGCAAAAAGATGGGCGCCTGGGTGGCTCAGAGAGTTGAGCCTCTGCCTCCATCTCAGGTCATGGTTTCAGAGTCTTGGGATCAAGCCCTGCATTGGGCTCCCTACTCAGCTGGGAGACTGCTTCCCTCTCTGCCTGCCTCTGCCTACTTGTGATCTCTCTCTCTCTGTGTCAAATAAATAAATAAAATCTTAAAAAAAAATAAAATGCAAAAGGAGTTCATACTAGCACTCTGCTTCAAAGTCTCCAATGGCTTTCTTTATGTTGCATTTCAAAAAATCCTGTCTGCTGGCACTTTTAAGGTCCTATTTTGATCCTCAAATATGCTGTGCTTGTTCCCTGCTCAGGGTCTTTGCACTTGCTTTGTCTTTTTTTTTGGAATTGTCTTTTTCTTTGTCTTTTTCTCAGACTTTTAGACGGCTGGCTCCTTTCCATCATTCTGATCTCAATCAAGTATCACCTCACAGAGGCGTGCCCTGGTCACTCCATCTAAAGTGGCTCCCCACCCAGGTAATGCTCTACTCCGTTCTCCTTTTCTTGTTTTCTAAAAGCATAGCACTTACCATTATCTGAAGGTATTTTAGCATGTGATTATTGACGTCAGTTCGCAAAGTGTGACCCCTGGACTAGCAGTTTTAGGATCCCCTGGGAATTTCCTAGAATTGCATGTTCTCAGGTCTTACTCCAGACCTACGGCATCAGAGCATCAGACCTTCTGCAGGTCGGGGCCAGAGATCTGTACTTTAACAAACCCTCTGGGTGAGTCCAGTGAAAAATAAAGTTTGAGAACTCTGGCTTACAGTGATGACCTTTTCTCTCCCCTGTGCCCCGCCTAGCGTGTAGACCCCAAGAAAAGAGAAGCACATCCTGTTCTGCATAGTGTCACCAGTACAGAACTCACAGCAGGCCCTCGATAAAATAAATTGTTGAACGGTAACAGATTGGATGAATGATGGATGCCTTGCGTTCTGTCTCAGGCACCACATGAGAGAGACAATATGGGACCCCAATAGAGCGCTGCCCCAAAGATCTGCTGGCCACCTTTCTACCAGTGCTTCTATCTGCATAGTATATTGATCTTATAGACTTGAAAAACCCAAAGAAGGGATTCTGAGCTAAAGAAACACTTGAAAAGTATGATTCAAAATGTTATTCATTACAGTTTAGAAACTGCGAGTGTGTTGCAAGGTCCTTCTCAGAGAGCCAGGTCTGTAGATCTGTAGATGGTATTCAATTAGAGGGGAAGGATAATACCCTTTTCTTTCCAGTTCTGTAGAGCTCTTAGGGCGTTCGTCCCAGAGCAGGCTGCTGATTGACAAAGTGGCTTTCTCTTCCCTCAGTCCTTCTGCTTCATATCAATCTTGGAATCTTAAAAAAGGCGGGCCGGGGACTCTAAACCAATTAATACTGTCTCCAGTGCTCTCTAAAAGCTTTCAGATTGCCAACACCAGGTCAATCCCCAGTCCAGATCAGGAAGGAAAAACACTATCTGTGCAGAAGACATTGAACTTTAGAAAAGGTTAGATCAACACCAAAAACAACGGAAGGGCCTTGGGAGCCTGTCCTTGGAAATAATAAGCTGGCTTCAAGCAAATACTATGGACCTGGCACCATGCTAGATAGAAGGGTTATAAAGACCCAGAGAATAAAGTTCATGTCTTCAAGGAAATCACAGTCTGAGGGAGAGACAGGTGTGTACACAGATGAAGCCGGGTGTCCGTGCTGTAGGAGTGACCAACTGCTTAGTTTTGCTGGGGAGAGATTTCTGAAGGAGGTGATATTTGAACAGATTTGGAAGGCGGTGTCTTGCTCGGGAGGTGAGAAAGGAAGCACGATCTAAGCAAAGGAGACAAGTGTAAAAGTGGAGATGAATGGGGGCAGGCAGGGTTCAAACACTGAACAGAAATGACTAAATTTGTTAAAATATATATATATACATCCACCTTTAGGGAAATTTGAACATTGACTGACTAGTAAATGGGATTATGGAATTATTAACTTTTTTTTTTTTTAAGATTTTATTTATTTATTTGACAGAGAAGAGATCACAAGTAGGCAGAGAGTCAGGCAGAGAGAGAGAAGCAGGCTCCCTGCTGAGCAAAGAGCCAGATGCAAGGGCTCAATCCCAGGACACTGAGATCATGACCTGAGCCAAAGGCAGAGGCTTAACCCACTGAGCCACCCAGGCGCCCTCAGAATTATTAATTTTTTTTTTTTAAAGATTTTATTTATTTTTTTGACAGAGAGAGATCACAAGTAGGCAGAGGCAGGCAGAGAAAGAGAGAGGAGGAAGCAGGCTCCCTGCTGAGCAGAGAGCCCGATGCGGGACTCGATCCCAGGACCCCGAGATCATGACCTGAGCCGAAGGCAGCGGCTCAACCCACTGAGCCACCCAGGCGCCCCAGAATTATTAATTTTTAAAGTATGTTAATAATCTGTGGTTATGTTATAAATGAGTACTTATTTTTAGAGATACAGTGAAACATTTCTGGATGAAATGATGTGGTATCTGGAATTTGCTTCAAAATAATATGAGCCTAGGATATACCATTTAGGCAAAGTTTAAAAAGATTTAGGGAAGAAGTGGATATAAAATATAAGAACCACTTCTCTCTGAAAGAAGTTTCATTGGAAAATTGGAATACCCAAGTAGGGCTGAACTACTTTATAGGTAGACCAGACGACCCTTTCTTGGCCAGTTAGAGACTTCAGTGTAGATTCTCTAAAAACAACTTTGATACTAAAATTTTCTTTGATACTAAAATTTCTTTGATACTAAAATTCATAATGCCTCTTAAGACCACATTTGGGGACACCTAGATGGCTCTGTTGGTTAAGCAGCAGTCTTTGGCTCAGGTTGTGATCCCAGGGTCCTGGGAAATAAACACAACCACCAATTCATCCTGCCTGTTGACGTACTTTATAGAAATGGAATAATACAGTATGTGCTCTTCTGTGTCTGGCTCCTTTCACTCAACATGGCGTTTGTGAGCTACATCCATCTTGTTAGGCTTGGTTGTAGAGGAGGCGTTCTTGCTATGTAAATTTCCCACCTTGGCCTCCCCATCCAGAGATTCTGAAATGTACCACGTTTCTCAAATTGATATCATATCTGAGGTTGGGGTCCTCAAAAACAGACTCTGAGACAGGACCATCAGTGCAAGTAATCTGCTAGGAGTTGATCTCAGGAAGGCCTGGTCAGGGAGTAAGGAAGGAAACAGAAGAGAGGAAGCCAGGCAGAGGCGTTCACTAGCAATTAGAGCTCAGTCTTGGGGCAGATCCAGGCAACTGTGCAGAATGTGTCTCAGAGCAGTCCCCCAGAAAAGCAGAGAAGCCGGGGGTGTATACCAACTCCTTTCAGTTACTGGTTGAGAGTCGCTTCAGAGTCCATTAACACTCTGGCCATGGCGGTCTGCTCCAAGTGTGCGTTAAATATGCAGAGAGAAATGCGGCAGGCAAAGGGTTGCAGGTACAGCCGGAAAAAGCCATCAGATTGAGGAGAGGTTTAGGCCAAGGGATTATGCAGGGCACAAGTACACCTTGTCCGCCTCTGCGCCTCTGCTCTACTCCTATCCCACATTAACTCCATTCTTTCATTGACTCCATTCTGTCATTGACTCTTCAAGGTGGTAGTCAGGAACCATATATAAAATAAAAATTAATTGAGATGAGTTCATAGAACTGCCTCAGCCCATGCACTTGCACAGATCCTGCAGCTGTCCTGGTATCTCTTATCTCCCTCCTTTTCCACTTATTCTGGATCTCCCTCCCGCTCAGCCGGATCTTTGCTGGTCTTGGTTGCTTGTCTCCATCTTTGGGAAATGTGTCTGATTCTTTGGTTATGGAGCCCTTGCCTGAGAACCAAGGGCGCTAAGGCAGTAGATCCCCCAGTAGGGAACCGTGCTGGGGTTTTGCCTTACTTGCTCTCAGTGTCAGCTCATACCTCTTGGAGGGTCAAGATATTCCCTTTTCCACATTGCCCAGTTATCCTAGTAAATGGCCACAGTCCCCATGTGGAAAGAATAATGGCATCACTACTGTGTATAATTGTTGCAGCCCTGTGGGGTCCTTCCTCAAGAGGACTTGGGATCCCCTTCAACTCATGGGCTCTAGATCTGGAAACTGGGTGACAGATTATGATTTTCCCTCACAGTGGCTGACCTCGGCTTTCTACTCCCTCGTATCCATTTTATGTTGCTGCCTACCAAATGACCACAAACATAGCAGTTTAGAACACACCCCATTTTAGTCACAGTTTCCATGGGTCAGAAGTCTACAAGTGGCTTTGCTGGGTCCTCCATTTGAAGTCTCACAGGCTGGAATGGAAGTGTCAGGCAGACTATTTCCTTTCTGGAGAGTTCCTTCCTGGAGTTCAGAACACTCTTTCAAGGTGAAGTCCTTGCTGATGCAATTCAGTTTCTTGCGGTTGTAGGACAAAGCAAGTGCTCTTGACCATGGCCCAAACAAAGCAAGAGCTCTTGATCATGGCCCTAGCTCTTCCAGGCACTTCACCTTCTAGCAGCTTCCTCATTCAAGGCCAGCAGGAAGATTTTGCAGGGCAGTCGGCTAAGATGGTGTCTTTCATAACATAACCCAATTAAGGAAGTGACCATCCCATCACCTTTACTATACTCTCTGGGCTAGAAACAAGGTATGGGTTCTTGAGAGGAGGGGATTATACAGGAGGGTGACTGGTGAGGGGAGGGGGGCCTCACCCTAGGTGGAATGCCTCTCTTTCACATTCATTCTTGATCTTTTGTTATGTAAATTAAGCAATACCCCTATTGTCTGCCCATCTTTCCTCTTTCTGTTTCCTAGGTGCACCCTTGTCTATGAGCCATTGCCCTTGAATCTGGGATGATCTTGTGACAGGCTTTGACCAATAAAAATGACAGAAGTGATACTGTGCCTGAGACACAGCCTAGATCTCCAGGTGTCTGGCAGCTTCTGCCTCTGCCCTCCTGAATGCTGAGATGTTTGAGGAATCTGGTCTAGCCCGGTAAAGAAGAAAGGCCATGTGGAGGAATACCAAAGTGTTCCAAGTCAACAACCAAAGCAAATCGCGAGACATGTAAGTAAGGCCACCTTTCTGCCCAGCTGACCACAGTTGAATGCCTCTGTGTAAGCGAGCCCAGGCAAAACTGAAAGAGGAACCATTCAGTCCACCCACAGAACCATGAGAAATACCAAATCATTGTCTTAAGCCACCAGTTTTGGAGTGGTTTATTACACAGCAATATGTAACAGTAATGCATTTCTACTTGAACTCCAGTCAATCATTGTTTGATGGTGGCTCTGGGGACATCAAAACCCTACCTTTCCTCATTTGCCCTACTCATGAGCCAAGCGTGCACCAGTGATTTTGGGAAAACTCTCAGGCAGGGAATCCCAGATGTTCGCAGGAAGGAGCTGTCAGCATATACGGGAACACTGAGTATTGGGCGGATGTGACGGAGACCAGCTGCATTTCCTACAACCTCGGATGCTCTTTTTCTCCAACTTGCATGGGGAGTGGGGGAGAAGGTGGAGAGGAGGATGTTTCTTTGACGAACTGCAGACCTCAGACAGGATAATACCTGTGGGAGACACCACCACGTAGGGGAAGAGTTTGCAGCACACAAAGGTGGGGGCTGTCCAAAACGGAGGTTGGAGGGGTCTCCTTCATTCTTTCCAACTTCTCTAAGAGCCGCAGTTCTCCAGCCTGTTCTCAGCCTGCAGGCCTAGAATCCCACGTTTTGCCTGCTCTCAGATTCCTCTCCATCACTCTCTGCTTCCTAGTGAGCAAGCCCCCTTTCCCTACCGGACTGGACTCCTCACTAACCTCCTGCAAACCGCCCATCCTTCTCACCTCTTGGCACCTCCCTGTCTTTCAGCCTCTGTCCTTGAGGTCCCCACCAACTCCATGTCCTGTCCTTCAAATCTAATGCACCCATATCAGCTTTTCCCATATCAGGACATCCAAACCTTAAGGAGTTTTAAAAAGGGATGTGTCAAAAAAGATCTCATCCGTGAGGTGAAATTACATAACATCTCAGGTGTGATTTTTCTCCATGTCTGCCATTGCTGGGGAGATTCTATTTAAGTTTGCAATAGATGCGGTATCCAAGGTTGCTCAATTGTTCCCAGGTTATCAAATGTTGTGAATTAACATTTCAAAACATCTTGGAAAGTTACGAGAAGAAATCTTTCTTTTGTCTGAACGTGCAAAAAAAGATGAAGCAAAGCAAATTTTGTGCATATACTGACATGAGCTGTGTTCCCGTACTTGGAATATAAGGAAGTGGTTCTACAAGAGACGGATGAAAGAAATCTACTTCCAGTTTATTAAGACCGCAAGAGCAAAAAATCACAGCATTTTGCAGCGGGTTTGCAAAACCACGCACATCTGAGATATCCAAATGCAAAAAAACTCCCTTTAGAAGGGAAATTCAGCCTGAACCCAAGTATCAGAATCCATAGCATATCATTTTCCACTCCCTCTGCATTGCAAATGGTGGCAAAACATACATGAGTTGGTTTAGTTTCCTTCATCTTAATATTTTCTCCCTCAGAATAGCTAGTGAGCTTTTCGGAACATCTATCACGTGTCAGAAACTTCCATTCACTTGATCTTATCCTCAGAGCAACATCCACTATGCCAACTAGTTCTAGTTGAAATTCATGACCACACACCGCAAAAGGAGTCTCAGTGCTGCCAGGCAACCCTACTACACTTCTCCAGTATGTTCTCTCCCCCATTCTCCCGAACAAGTATTTCACACATTCATGGCTCTTCTCAAAGCTCTCACATCCTCCTCCACTTCCTCAGCCCTGCCTACCTCGCCCACCTCTTCCCAGACCTCTCTCTCCACCTCACTTTCCACTAGGTCTTCTTTATATTCCAAGGACACACCAAACTCTTCTTAGGCCTCGGGGCTTTTAAAATTCTCTTTCCCTCTAATTGGAATGCTCCACACCCTAATTTTCACAGGGCTAGTTCCTTCTTGTCTTTTTCCTCTTCCTTCTCAGATCAAATGTCAAATTCTCAGAGAGCCTTTCTTTGTAATCCAAAGATGCTCCAATTCAGTCACTGTATTGCAAGTCACTGTATTGCAAATCCGCTTGGGGTGGATTGTCTTCCAAGCTTTTATCAACATGTAGTACTAAAGTCTTATCTATTTATTTCTCCCTGGTCTTCACAGGAATTATGCTTCCTTACGTGGTTTTCTTCTGTTCTTTCAATATCCAAATGGGAGCCTGTCACATAATAGGAATTCAAAAATGAATTTTTTTTAAGATTGTATTTATTTGACAGAGAGAGGAATCACAAGTAGGCAGAGAGGAGGCTGGCAGAGAGAGAGGGAGAAGCAAGCTCCCGGCTGAGCAAAGACCCTGAGATCATGACCTGACTAGAAGACAGAGGCTTAACCCACTGAGCCACCCAAAAGTGAATCTTTATTGAGTAAACTATCTGAACTTTTTGGCAGACGAGGAAGGTAAAGATTAGAGATTCTAAATAAAGTGCTTATGTTCCCTTGGATAAATGACAAAGTTGGGACTCGAACCTAAATCTACTTGGGTCCAGGCTGTATCCACATCTATGTAAACAGTCTCTCGTTAGAATGAAGATTTGAAGATGTATTTGGCCTCGTAGGAGCATTTGTGAGTGTGGACAGCATGTGAGATAACTTCAGAATGAATAGTCGAATTCCTCAGGCAGAAAACCAAGGAGATGCTGAGGACATCTGGCTGGACAAAACCCACGGTAACTAAGGAGCAGCACATCCTGGCTATTCCTAGCTTGTTCCTGGCTGGCCTCCAATTCCTCTGCCTTCCTTCCTGCTTCCTGCATCTCTGAGCCTTTGACCACCTGCAGTCCCGCGCAGTCAAAGTTGGGCTCCCATACCCATGAAGTGAGCAGGTCCATGCCTGTCAGTAGCATTGAGATTTGCGCTTTCAAGAACCTGGACTAAGATTGTTTCTGTGGGGACCTTTCATCTCTAAGTCTGGTTTACATGTCAGCCTACATTCTCAGGAAACTGCCTTTTTAGTTCTTTGCAGAAAATGGGAACCTTGTGTTGACACTTCATTGATCCTCAAAATTACTAATAAAAGGTGAAGGAGAGAAAATGAGGACCCTTTTGGGGCATCTGGCTGGCTCAGTCAGGAGAGCATGCAATTCTCGGTAGTGATCTCGGGTAGTGAGTTCGAGCCCCACATGCGACATAGAGCTCACTTAAAAAAAAGATAGGAAAAGAAAATGAGGACTCGGGGCTCCTGGGTGGCTCAGTGGGTTAAGCTGCTGCCTTCAACTCAGGTCATGATCCTGGGGTCCTGGTCTTTCATATTTTAATATGAGTTATTTGAGAGTAAAGACTGTGTCTTGTTTATTTATTCCTGTATCTACTTATTCATTCAATAAAAATGTATTGAGCACTTCCTGTTACAAGGTGCTATTCTGGGCACTGCAAATATAATAAACATGACAGACTCAGGCCCTGACCACACTGCTTTGCAGTGTTGCATTCATTTCTGGTCCTCAGTGTTTGGCTCATGAATGAAATATATTAATTTTTTTTTTAAGATTTTTTTTTTATTTGAGAGAGACACAGCAAGAGAGGGAATACAAGCAGGGGGAGTGGGAGAGGGAGAAGCAGGCTTCCCGCTGAGTGGGGAGCCCCATGTGGGGCTCGATCCCAGGACTGTGGGACCATGACCTGAGCCGAACTCAGATGCTTAATTGCTGAGCCAGCCAGGTACCCCAAATTAACCTGCTTAATTGAATTGGATTGAGTATCAAGATTATATTACTAGTCAGCAGAAACTGTCCCTAAAACAATGTTAAATTTTATTTATTTATTTGACACAGAGATAGAGAGAGATCATAAGGCAGAGAGGCAGGCAGAGGTGGGGGGGAAGCAGGCTCCCTGCTGAGCAGAGAGCCCAGATGTGGGGCTCGATCCCAGGACCCTGAGATCATGACCTGAGCTGAAGGCAGAGACTTAACCCACTGAGCCACCCAGGTGCCTCTAAAAATTTTTTTTAAAGAAGACTTTACTTATTATTTTAGATAGATAGAGAGTGCACGTGGAGGGGCAGAGAGGGACAGAGAGGGACAAGCAGACTCTGTGCTGAGCAGGGAGCCCAACTTGGAGTTCAATCTCAGACTCGGAGATCATGACCTGAACTGAAATCAAGAGTTGGAAACTCAACCAATGGAGCCACCCAGGTGCCCCTAAAAAATGTTTCTTGAGGGGCGCCTGGGTGGCTCAGTGGGTTAAAGCCTCTGCCTTCGGCTCAGGTCATGATCCCAGGGTCCTGGGATCGAGCCCCAAATCGGGCTCTCTGCTCCACGGAAAGCCTGCTTTCTCCTCTCTCTGCCTGCCTCCCTGCCTACTTGTGATCTCTCTCTCTCTCTGTCAAATAAATAAATAAAATCTTAAAAAACAAAAATGTTTCTTGAGAAGTTTCTCAATCTTTGTATCCTCCTATATAGATTGCCAGATCTATTCCTTTCCTCTAGGCTCTTGCGGGCCTTGTGAGCAAGTAAGCTAAATCTTGCTGCTTAGTAGAGAAATGGGACTAGCTCGTTATTTATAAGTTTTGCAGGAGGGAAGAAGAGTTGAGAAGGTCTGCTTTTGTCCTTTTTTTCTGGTCATATATGACACATAAGATACAATAGCTAACAGTTATGGATAGCTTCCAATGTACCAGACACTGTTCTAGGTGCTTCTAGACACGTATAATATCATTCAGACTCAATAGTCCTCATAGCACCTCTGCCTCTAAGCAGTGACTGTTATCGACTGCTATAGGGGCAGAGGTGAGGACTTTGTTTTGTTTTGTTTTGTTTTGTTTTAAAGATTTTATTTATTTATTTGACAGAGAGATCACAAGTAGACAGAGAGGCAGGCAGAGAGAGAGGAGGAAGCAGGCTCCCCGCTGAGCAGAGAGCCAGCCGTGGGACTGGATCCCAGGACCCTGAGATCGTGACCTGAGCTGAAGGCAGCGGCTCAACCCACTGAGCCACCCAGGCGCCCCCAGAGGTGAGGACTTTGAACAGGATCCTCCTACAGCCTTCCTCCTGGTCCTGACCTAAGACACAGCAAGCGTGTTTGAGATGGCCCACTTTTTAAAGCTGAAGTCTGTGGTGAGGGCAGACTTGATGAGAGCAGAGCTAACAGCAGCCTTGTTTTCTGGCACATTCATACAATGCTGTTTATCCCATATTGCATTTTTTTTTTAAGATTTTATTTATTTATTTGACAGACAGAGATCACAAGTAGGCAGAGAGGCAGGCAGAGAGAGAGGGGGAGGCAGGCCCCCTGCTGAGCAGAGAGCCCAATGCCTTGCTCCATCCCAGGATCCCGAGATCATGACCTGAGTTGAAAGCAGAGGCTTTAAACCACTGAGCCACCTAGGTGCCCCTCATATTGCATTTTTACAACAATTGCTCAATCTATTTCCCTCCGGAAGCAATGTTGGTCTAGCTATCTGTGAAACTACAGAAGAAGTCTCTTAAAAAAAATATTCTCTTTGCATGGTCATTAGACAGAGTTGGATAAATTCTACCAAACTGGGGTATCTATTTAAGTTCATTGTAATGCATTCTGATACAATGATACAAATAATGCATTATTTACCTAATTTACCAAACTGAAACGTAAAACAAAATACAACGAGTACCTGGGTATCTTAACACAGGGACAGAAATAGCTTTAAAAATGGGTTTTTCGGGGCGCCTGGGTGGCTCAGTGGGTTAAGCCTCTGCCTTCAGGTCTGGTCATGATCTCAGGGTCCTGGGATCGAGCCCCGCCTGGGGCTTTAAGGGCACAGATAGACTGAAAGTAAAGGGATGGGAAAAGAGATTGCATGCAAATGGAAACCAAAGGAACTAGAGGTAAGCTATATTTACATCACCCAAAATAGACTTTAGGCAGCGCCTGGGTGACTCAGTTGGTTCAGTGGCTGCCTTCGGCTTGGGTCGTGATCCCACAGTCCTGGGATCAAATCCCACATCGGGCTCCATGCTCCGCAGGAGCCTGCTTCTCCCTCAACCTCGGCCTATCTCTCTCTCTTTCATGAATAAATAAATAAAATCTTCAAAAAAAAAAAAAAAAAGAAAAGAAAAGACTTTAAGCCAAAGCCTGTAACAAGAAACAGGTAGAATCCCTCTATAATTGTAAAAGGATCAATTCATCAAAAGGCTATAACATTTGTAAATATTTACCACTCACCATGGAAGCACCTAAATATATAGAGCAATCATTAACACTGAAGGGAGAAATGGACAGCAATACAATAGGAGGGAACTTCAATATCCCACTTGCAACAAAGGATAGATCATCCAGACAAAAAATCAATTAGGAAACATTGGACTTAAATGACGAGCTAGACCAGATGGACTTAACAGACATGCACAGAACATTTCCTCCAAAAGTAGCAGAATATACTCTTCTCAAGGGCACATGGAACATTCTCCAGGATAGATCGTATGTTAGGTCACAAAATGAGTCTTCATTTATTTATTTATTTATTTATTTTAAAAGATTTTATTTATTTATTAGACAGACAGAGATCACATGTAGATAGAGGCAGGCAGAGAGAGAGGAGGAAGCAGGCTCCCCGCTGAGCAGAGAGCTGCATGCCGGGCTCAATCCCAGGACGCTGGGATCCTGACCTGAGCCATAGGCAGAGACCTAACCCACTGAGCCACCCAAACGCCCCACAAAACGAGTCTTAATAAATTTAAGAAGATTAAAGCCTTATCAAGCATCTTTTCCGACCACAATGGTATGAAACTAGAAATCAGTTACAAGAAGATAACTGGAAGCTTCACAAGTATGCAGAAATCAAACAACAGGATCCTGAAGAATCAGTGGGTCAAAGAAATCAGAAGAGAAAGAAAAAACAGTCTTTGAGACAAATTAAAATGGAAATATAATATATCAAGACTTATAGGGTTACTGGGTGGCTCAGTGGGTTAAACCTCTGCCTTCAGCTCAGATCATGATCTCAGGATCCCAGGATCAAGCCCTGCATCAGGCTCTCTGCTCAGTGGGAAGCCTGCTTCTCCCTCTCCCTCTGCCTGATGCTCCCCCCACCTCCATTGTTGTGCTCTCTCTCTGTCGAGTAAATAAATAAAAATCTTAAAAAATGAACAACCTCCCAACAAAGAAAAGTCCAAGACTAGCTGGGTTAACTGGTGAATTCTACCAAACATTGGGAAAAATTAACACCAATTCTTCTCAAGATCTCAAATAGAGAAGAAACACTTCCAAACTCACTTTATGAGGCTAGTATTACTCTGATACCAAACCAGATAAGGATACTACAAGAAGAGAAAATTACAAGCTAATGTCCCTGATGAACATGGGTAGAAAAATCCTTAAGCAAAAAATGAGCAAACCATAGAACAATGAAATCAAGAGCTGACTCTTTGAAAAATCAATAAAATTGATAAACTTCTAACCATACTCATCAAAAGAGAGAGAGAGGACTCAAAAAATGAACAAACCAAATTCCACAGTACATTAAAAGGGTCATACACCTTGATTAATTGAGATTTATTCCAGGGATGTTCAATAGCTGCAAATCAATGTGATATACCACATTAACAAAATGAAAAATAAAAATCATATGATCATCTCAATAGATGCAAAAAATTTGGCAAAAATCAACATTTTTTCATGATAAAAACTGTCAATAAACTAGGTGTACAGAGACTATAACTTAACATAATAAAGACCATATCTGACAAGCCCACAGCAAACATCATAGTCAATGGTGAAAAGTTGAAACCTTTTCCTCTAAGGTCAGGAATAAGACAAAGATGCTCTCTCTCTCTTTTAATTTAATTTACTCTCTCCCCATTCCAAGTAATCTTTACACCCAATGTGGGGCACAAACTCATGAACTTGGATCAAGAACCATATGCATTAACTGAGCAAGCCAGGTGCCCCAAGGATGTCCACTCTTTTTTTTTTTTTTTTAATTTATTTATTTGACAGAGATCAAAAGTAGGCAGAGAGGCAGGTAGAGAGAATAGAGGAAACAGACTCCCCGTTGAGCAGAGAGCCTGATGTCAGGCTCCATCCCAGGACCCTGGGATCATGACCTGAGCCGAAGGCAGAGAGTTAACCCATTGAGCCACCCAGGCGCCCCAAGGATGTCCACTCTTGCCACTTTCATTCAACATAGTACTGGAAGTCCTAGCCAGAGAAATTAGGAAGAAAAAGAAATAACAGGTAAGTAAAATGGAAGGGAAGAAGTAAAATTGTCTCTATTTGCAGATGTCTTATTATATGTGGAAAACCCTAAAGATCCCACCAAAAAACTGTTAGAACTAATAAATGAGTTAGTATTTTGCAGCATACAAACCCAATATAGATGGGGCACCTGGGTGGCTCAGTTGGTTAAGAGTTCTGCCTTCGGCTCAGGTCATGTCCCAGGTTCCTAGGATCAAGCCCAGAGTCAGGCTCCCTGTCATTGTGGAGCTTGTTTCTCCCTCTCTGTCTGCTTGCGCTCTCTCTCTCAAATAAATAAACAAATCTTTAAAAAACAGAAAAAAACCAATATAGAAAACTTATTTGTGTGTTTTATTTTTTAAGATTTTATTTATTTATTTGACCAACAGAGATCACAAGTAGGCAGAGAGAGGTGGGGGAAGCAGGTTCCCTGCTGCTCCCTGCTCAATCCCAGGACCCTGGGATCATGACCTGAGCCAAAGGGATGAGGCTTTAACCCACTGAGCCACACAGATGCCCCATCAGTTGTGTTTCTACATAACAACAATGACCTATCTGAAAGGGAAATTAAGAAAACAATACTACTCATAATAGCATCAAAAAGAATAAGATACTTGGAAATAAATCTAAGCAATGAGGTGAAAGATCTGAACATTGAAAATTATAGGACTCTGATGAAAAAGACTTAAGAAGGGGCGCCTGGGTGGCTCAGTGGCGCCCCTAAATAAAATCTTTTTAAAAAATAAAATAAAACAAATGTCCATACTACCCAAAGCTATCTAGACTGAATACAAACTCTATCAAAATGCCAATGGCGGGGCGCCTGGGTGGCTCAGTGGGTTAAGCCGCTGCCTTCGGCTCAGGTCATGATCTCAGGGTCCTGGGATCGAGTCCCGCATCGGGCTCTCTGCTCAGCAGGGAGCCTGCTTCCCCCTCTCTCTCTGCCTGCCTCTCTGCCTACTTGTGACCTCTCTCTGTCAAATAAATAAATAAAATCTTAAAAAAAAAATGCCAGTGGCATTTTTCACAGAAATATGGAAAACAATTCTAAAATTTGTATGAAACCACAAAGGGCCCTAAATAAAGCAATCTTGATAAAGAAGAACAAAGCTGGAGGCATCACACTCTTGATTTCAAGCTCTATTACAAAGCTAGAGTAGTAAAACAGTATGGTATTGATATGTAAGACACATAGGTCAACAGAACCTAATATAGAGCCCAGAAAGACACCCACACATGTATAACAGACTAATTTATGACAAAGAAGCCAAAAATATATGCTGGGGAAAGGATAGTTTCTTTAATAAATGGTACTGGGAAAACTGTGTAGGAAATGGTCTTTGTGTCAGACAGACTTAGCTCTATGATGGAGCTGTGCGAACTAGGGGCTCAATGTCCAGGATTCTGTTCAATTTATAATAACATCCTAGTCTGCTTTGAAAAGACAATCAGAAATCCAGGCCCTGGGGCGCCTGGGTGGCTCAGTGGGTTAAAGCCTCTGTCTTCAGCTCAGGTCATGATCCCAGGGTCCTGGGATCGAGCCCCGCATTGGGCTCTCTGCTCAGCAGGGAGCCTGCTTCCTCTTCTTTCTCTGCCTGCCTCTCTGCCTACTTGTGATCTCTGTCTGTCAAATAAATAAATAAAATCTTAAAAAAAAAAAAAAAGAAAGAAAAGAAATCCAGGCCCTGAGGGTAGAAAGGGTGGGAGAGTAGGGGTCCATGGCTGTAACTGTGAACACCTGAGGAACAGGCCTTGAGAATTGTTAGTCTTGACTTCTTGCTTTTGTGCACATGGATTTGAAACCAGAGTGACTCCTCCCTCATTCCACCCTGTGGCAAGCCAGAAACTCAAATTTCTTGGCCAATAATGATTTCTTACAGATGTGCAAAAACTAGTGTCATCTTTCTTAACAATCTTAATGATGATTAGATTTCTAGTAACAGCTTCATGAAAAAGTTGCTTCTTTACAAAATTGATCTAGCAATATTTCTGACAATGCCTGCCTCATAAAAGATGTTGAAAATATCATCTCTATCCCTGATGGGCCTGGCATGTGGCCCATGACCATCATGATGGAAGCTATTTTCCAACACAGGTGCTCCAGCAGATACTGCCCATTTGGACGCTGGCCTGGTCAACAAGGAGATGTCTCTATCTACTCTATTTATGTATCTATGAATCTATTATCTATATCCACAGTCTACTATTTCTGTGTATATATATTATCTATTTAGACATGTAAGGAGGCAAAGTATTTCTATTTATCTATCTATAATAAATATATATTTTAAAGATTTATTTATTTTGAGGGGCACCTGGGTGGCTCAGTTGGCTAAGTGTCTGCCTTTGGCTCGGGTCATGATCCTGGGGTTCTGGGACTGAGACCCCCCCCCTTGTCAGACTCCCTGCTCTGCAGGGAGTCTCCTTCTCAAGCTCCATCTGCCCCCTTCCCAGTTCGTATGCTCTCTCTCTCTCTCATGCTTGCTCTCAAATAAATAAATATCTAAAAAATAAAAAAGAAACAAAAAAATATTAATTTATTTTGAGAGTGAGAAAGAGTGAGTGCAAGTGGGGGGAGGGGTAGAGAGAGAAGGAGAGAGAGAATCTCAACCAGATTCCCTGCTGAGCTCAGGGCCTGATGTGAGGATCATCTCATGATTCTGAGATTATGAACTGAGCTGAAACCAAGAGTCAGACATTTAACCGACTGAGCTACCCACATGCCCAAGATTTTTATTTTTATATTTTTAAAGGTTTTATTTATTTATTTGATGGAAAGAGACCCCATGAGAGAGGGAACACAACCCCAAGGAGTGGGAGAGGGAGAAGCAGGCTCCCTGATCAGCAGGGAGCCTGATGTGGGGCTTGATCCCAGGACCTAGGGATCATGACCTGAGCTGAAGGGAGGTGCCTAACCATTTGAGCAACCCAGGCACCCCAAGAATTATTATTATTATTATTTTTTAGGCAGACTCCATGTCCCTTGTGGAACCCAATGTAGGGCTTGAACTCACAACCCTGAGATCAAGACCTGAGCTGAGATCAAGGGTCCAGTGCTTAACCAACTGAGCCTCCCAGGTGACCCAAAGATTTTTTTTTTTTTTTTAAGATTTTATTTATTTATTTGAGAGAGAGATAGTGAGAGAGAGCATGAGAGGGGAGAGGGTCAGAGGGTGAAGCAGACTCCCCGATGAGCTGGGAGCCCAACGTGGAACTCAATCCCAGGCCTCCAGGATCATGACCTGAACCAAAGCCTAACCAACTGAGCCACCCAGGTGCCCAAGACTTTTTTTTTTTTTTTTTTTTTTAAGATTTTATTTATTTATTTGACAGAAATCACAAGAAGGCAGAGAGGCAGGCAGAGAGAGAGGAGGAAGCAGGCTCCCTGCGGAGCAGAGAGCCCGACGCGGGGCTCGATCCCAGGACCCTGGGATCATGACCCGAGCCGAAGGCAGAGGCTTTAACCCACTGAGCCACCCAGGCGCCCCAAGACTTTTTTTTTTTTTAAGATTTTATTTATTTATTAGAGAAAGAGAGAGTGCAAGTGGGGTGAGTGGCAGAGGAAGGAGCAGACTTCTGCTGAGTAGGGAGCCCAATGCCAGGCTTGATCCTAGGACTTTGGACTCATGACCCAAGCTGAAGTCAGATGCTCAACTCAACTGGGCCACCCAGGTATTTCAACCCCAAAGACTTACTTACTTTATTTATTTATAAAGATTTTATTTATTTGTCTATTTATTTAATAAAGACTTCATTTATTTGTTGGAGAAAGAGAGATAGAAGACAAGCAGGGGGAACAGCAGGCAGAGGGACAAGTAGGCTTCCTGCTTTTCAAAAAGCCCAGTGTGGGACTCAATCCCAGGACCCTGGGATCATGACCTGAGCAAAAAGCAGACACTTAATTGACTGAGACACCCAGGTGTCCCCCAAGACTTTATTTTTAAGTAATTGCTACATCTGAGGTAGGGCTCAACTCGCCATCCCAAGAGTTGCATGTTCTATTGCTCTACTGACTGAACCAGCCAGGTGCCCCTAGACTTACGGTTTAGAGGGAGATGGTACGTATCTTGAGTGCTATGGATAATGCTATGAGTTCCTAAAAGGATTTGTGAAAATAAACCCATCTCAATTACTGTTATGGAGCTGTTTAATCAGTGCCGGAAGGAGAACTATAAGCACATATCTAGATGGCTTCTGAAACTCCCATTAAGACTGTTTTGGGTCTTTTGGGGCATGTGGGTGGCTCAATACTTAAGTGTCTACCTTTGGCTTGGGTCATGATCCCATAGTCCTGGGATTGAGCCCCCTGCTTGGTGGGAAGCCTGCTTCTCCCTCTCTCACTTCCCCTGCTTGTGTTCCCTCTCACTGTGTCTCTCTCTGTCTAATAAATAAATAAATAAAATAAATAAAATTTTTTTTTTGGTATTACATCCCCCTTTGAAAAAAAGAATTTTTTAAAAAGAGATTATATTTATTTATTTGACAGAGAGAGAGATCACAAGTAAGCAGAGAGACAGGCGGAGAGTAGGAAACAGGCTCCCTGCTGAGCAGAGAGCCAGATGCAGATGCAAGGCTGGATCTCGGGACCCTGAGACCATGACCTGAGCCCAAGACAGAGGCTTAACCCACTGAGCCACCCAGGCGCCCCTCAGTTTTTTTTTTTGCTTTTTTAATATATTTATTTCACAGAGAGACAGTACGAGTAGGCAGAGCAGTGTGCAGAGGGAGAGGGAGAAGCAGGCTCTCTGCTGAGCAGGGAGCCCAATGTGGGGCTCCATCCCAAGACGAGGGGATCATGCCCTGAGCTGAAGGCAGACGCTTAACGACGAGCCACCTAGGTGTCCCGAAATTTAAAAAAAATATATATTTTATTTATTTATTTGAGAGAGAGAGACAGCAGGAGAAGGGGAGGGACTAGCAGGCTACTTGCTAAGCAGGGAAGGACTTGATCCAGTACTCCAGGATCATAACCTGAGCTGAGGGCAGTTGCTTAACCAACTGAGCCACCCAGGAGCCCCTAATTTATTTATTTAAAGTAGTCTCCAGGGGCACCTGAGTGGCTCAGTCGTTGGGCATCTCCCTTGGGATGGGGTCATGATCCCAGGGTATGGATTGGAGTCCCTCATCGGGCTCCCTGCTCAGCAGGAAGTCTGCTTCTCCATTTTCCAATCTCCCTGCTTGTATTTCTGCTCTCACAGTCTCAAATGAATAAATAAATTATTAAAAAAATAAAAATAAAAAGTAGGCTCCATCACCATTGTAGGGCGAGAAGTCAGAGCCGACATGAAGAGTCACACACTCTACCAACTGAGCTAGCCAGGAGCCTCCGAATCCTCTTTTCCCAAAAATGCACAATTACACACAAAAATATTGTTCATAGATTTAGGGGGTCCATGAACTTCTGACACCAAACCATGGATTCCAAGTTAACGATTGCTCTCACCATTCTTTCCTTCCAAGAAACAGCCTCTCAGTCCTATTTTAAAATATAGTAGAGAGCTAGATTTACTCTGGTTTCTCTTCAGATGTCATACATCTTTCGCCTTTTACTAAACTAGACCGGAAACAATTTCTGGAAGCAGATGTATTTTGGAGAAAAGGAGGTGTTAGTACACGAGTTCGTTTTACTTTGCAAAGTATAAAAACATGGATAATACGCTGGAAGATGCCACATTCTGGATTCTTCAGGATGCTATTGACTCTACAAATAAAGATTTCCGACCACAGACCTAGATGAATCGTTAAGCAAATATTTATTCGTTTCCTGATATTTACAGGCATTGTGCCAGTGACTGAGGTCACCCAGACAAAAAAGACACCATTTGGGTCCTTGATGAGACTCTTCACTTGAAAAAGCCCGGATGTTACTTGTGGCCTTTAAAAAAAAGTGGAGGGGGCGCGAGGGGAATCATCTAAGTGTCAGAGACATTGTAGGAGCTGGAAAAAGGGCTCCGAGCTGGAACTGATTCTTGGTTTCTCCGCGTCCTGGACAGATGAGCTTCGTACGTCACTCAAACTCATCTCTCATCTATCGAAAGGGGATAGTAAGCAGACGAGAACTGTTGCAAATCGTCAAAAACATAACCTTTGTAAAAATGAACATGGACAAAGAAAAAAACACAAGTAGGAGGCTTATTGAAAGTGACAGCCAGGAAGATCGTCCTTTGAGGTAAAAGTCCGGCTCTTCCAATGTTCTAAACCCACCGCGGCGTGCAGCACGCGGTCAGCATACGCTCACTAAGCCTTCCGGGATGGATCAAGTTCCGCTTCCGCAGGCGGATTTTCACTGTAGGCGTGAGCGCACATCAGCGCACATCAGCGTCGGACCTCCCTCCCGCGCATGCTCCAAAGGATAGGCGGCGAGCGGAAGGGCGGGGGAGGGAGGAGACGCTGCCGACCGCCGGCTCGTTCGCTCTGCAGGCCAGCGCGGGAGGCGGGGGCGCGCGCGCGCACGTTCGCGCGGCCGGCTGCGTACAGTAGTGACGGCCGCGCGGGAGCGGTCACGTGACCGTAGCGGCTGCCCGTACAGTAAGGACCCAATATGGCAGCGGCGGTAGCAGTGGCAACGGCAGCAGGAGGACCGGCCGCCCCATAGACCCCCCCCGCCCCCCCGCGCACCACCCCGTCGCTTCCTCTGCTTGGGTGCTCCTCCGGCCTGACTTCCCCTTTCTCCCACCTTTCCCGGCACCGCGGGAAAAGCATCGCAGGGCAGAGCAGGCAGGGAGGGCGGCCGGAGCCCGGACACGGGAGCCTCCCAGTCAGTTCAAGACCCGACATGAGGGAAAAGGGCCGTAGGAAGAAGGGCAGGACCTGGGCGGAGGCCGCCAAGACGGTAAGGGGGAGGGAGCGAAGGGGAAGCCCGGGAGAATTTTGTTTCCTCGCCGCCTGCCGGTCGCAGGGGAAGGGAGGTCATTGGCCCGGCGACCCGGCTGAAGGGGGCACAAAACCGCGCGGAGAGGGCGGCGGTTAGTGTCGGGGTTGTGATCCCTGTGGGAATGGAGGCGCCCAGCGGAAGAGGGTCGCCGCGGGGCTGTGGCTTCTCCCTGCGTCTGCAACGAGTCCCCTTGGTGTTTTGAAGCTGCCTTTCGGGGTCACGTCGCTCTCACCTCCACTCTGTGGTAGCTCCCGCCCCGGCATGGGGAAGTCTGTTGTGCTTGCACAGTAACCGGTTCTTCTCCCTTGTGCGGCTGAAGAGGCCCCATTGGATGCAGATAGGAGAAGGCTTGTGCGTGCACCCAGCCCCGGAAAGAAGAGAGGAGCGCTGGATCTTGGTAGAATTTACCCGCTATAGCAGACATGCCGCCTGACCCCGGGTCCCCTGCTCGTCTGGGCTCCCAGATCCAACGTGAGGTCACGAGGCTCTTGTTTTTGTTTGCTGTTGAAGCTGAAAGTGCAGGAGGTGTTTAGAAACGAAGTAACAGGTGGGACTTGTAGATTTTTTTTTTTTTTTTCAGTTTCCGTAGAGATCTACTCTGAACAAGGCAGCAATGCATGGTGGGACGTGTAGTTTACCCGGCCTTGACTTTTCCGTAGTTAAAGTGATGGTGGGTTCACGAAGTTGTAATTAGTAGGTAAAAGCATCTGTTTTTCCCCCTAATTTTTCATAACGGGGTTTAGAGGTAGAATTTAAGTGCTCAGTGAGACTTTCATTGTGTCGTATGAAAAAAAGGAAAAGCGTGAATGTATGTAGAAATGAAACATTAGGCGATGCAGTGGAAAAGTAATAGGACATAAAACAGCAGCATGTTAGTATTGAAAACTGAGAAAGTGTGGAGATATTATCTTTAATGGTGAATCATGTCAGTTTTACTTGTATAATATGGAGAACCTTCCCAAATGAACCTTTTTTATATGATGTACGGTTTGTTTTTTTAAATGAGGGTTTTTTTTCTCTGATTATGAAAGTAATAAATGTAAACTGGGAAATTTTGAAAAATTAAAGGAACGTATAAAGAAGAAAATAAGAAATCACTTATTTCACCCTTCAGCTATATTTGTTAATGTTTTGTTATATTACTATTCAGTCTTTTTAATTTATTTCCCCACATTTGGATCCTGCTGTTTATTCAATCTTGTGCATTTTTGTAAACCCTGTGCATTTGTTTTGTAAATTTGATGTGATAGGGGATTGATGAGTCTTAAGCTTGTATTTGTTTTAGTTGGAAATGTGAAAAGTTAGTGAATTAATAAAAGCACGTTTTATTTATTGAGTGTTTTCACTTAACAGTCTCTCTTCATAATTGTGACTGTGCTGATAGTTTCCTTCTAAATTCTAGAAATAATTTTTTTTGGAGGTGAGGAAATTGCTCCTTCACAGGCGGCTGTTAAGCTCTCTTCTACTTGATGAGTACCTCAAGACTTTCTTTTTTTTTTAAAAAGATGGCAGATTTTAATTATAGGTAAGCCGACCACAACCCTAATTATGTGAATTAAGTCTCTAGAATCTTAAGAGTACTTTTGAATTATGATCTCTTTGGATAAAATAGTCTAATCATTAGGAGATGGTGACAAGTAGGAAAAATTTGCATTTGCTGATTAGATTTTCCTATACTTAACATATTTGTTAATTCATAATAAACATTTCATGCCTAGCTAGCTATGCGGAAAAATAGTATCTAAAAGATGGAAAGGCTCGTTTATTAAGTAGAGTACTGAGTGAGTTCTTCAAGGGGCTTGGTATTATTTGGTTCTGGCAAATGTAAGGCCTCAATCTTAGTAAAAATGAATTTTAGAAAGAGAATGCTGACACTAAAACTTGTCTTTCCCTAGTAGCCAAAGTGTAAAAAATCACCTTACTCGTTTTGGTTTATCATCTGTAAAGTGAGGAATTAAACTAAATCCCTGTATTCAAAAGATTTCCGTTTGTAGGAAGTCCTATTTAGAAGTAAATGTAGAGGGAATAGATAAAAGTAAATCTTTAATATTTCAAAATAATGAGATCAGAAAATCAGTGATCTGGCAAATGGAACTAACTTTGACCTAAATTAAGAAATGTTGCATATATTTATAAGATTAAGAGGACTAGGAGAAGTATATCTTAAGAAACTTATAAGCATTAAGGTCAAATGTTCTAGGAACAGTTTCAGCAAGGAAAGAATAAAGTTATTTATGAAAACAAGTTATATCTTATTTCATTGTGTTCTTGGTACATGCATTGTAGAGCTGTCTTGTTTTGGGAGCACTATTAAAACGGGGTTATATTTCTGACCAATAATATAGCAACAGATAAATACAATTAATTATAAGTGAATATATCCATGTATGGTGGAAGGTAGTGTGTGGATGTGTGAGAGCTACCGATTGATGTAAGGTTATTATGAACAGTCTGAAAAAACAAGATAATAAGATTCATAATTACTGTTAGATAGTAAAATTATGCTAAGAGGCTGATTAAATAAAGTGTATAAACTGGTTCCAGTAACTAGGGACACCAGAGAGAGGGATAATAGAGTTGAGATTCCACAGAACTTGAATGTCATTCACCACATAGGACCATCTGACTGATCTTATATTTGCCCTATATAAGTACACTAATTATAAAAAGCATTACTCAGACATTTAGTTAACAGCCACACATGTTTTAAATTTGAAGGGTGGCAGTGATGGTTATGAAATGATTTGGATCTATAGTATAGAGTTTGGTGCAGTTTGAATAGAAAAATTTGTAGTAAGCCAGAGATCTTGAGGACCATTCCACTGAACTGTGAGCACACCCAGTTACGCTCATTCTTTAAACAAAACAAAGCAAAACAAAACCAAAACCCTTGTATCGTCTAAATATTTAATGACATCCCTGAGTAATTTAGCTGTTTTTATAAAGCAGAGCTTTTGAAATAGTACAATCTTGTTGATCCTGTTTTCTTTTTTGACTTTTCCCTTATTATGCACCACAACTAGGGAAGCATTGTCCTAAAAGGACAGGTTTGTTGTGCTTGTTAAGTGGAGGGGACAGAGAGACAGACCATAGAGTTACACACTTAGAAGTACCTTTGGATATCTTGGGAATAAGGTGATCAGGTATGAGGAGTGAAGTATGGGTGTTAGAGGTGAGGAGCACAGCAGTCTGTCTTGTATATCTTTAGCATGTGGTTTTTTGATTTAAGAAAAGGTGGCTTTTTTTGGGGGGGGGGATGCTATCTATAGAGTTCCCTTAGTGGTTAATATTATTTTGAGTGTACATAGATTTTTATTTTTGTCATTTACCTAGAGTTATTTAACTATGGGGAACAAGATGGAAGATAGAAAATTTTTTCTGCTGGGGGCACGTGGGTGGCCCAGCATCCTGGGATCCAGTCCCGCATCTGATCAGTGGGGACCCTCTTTCTCCCTCTCCCCACTCCCCCTGCTTGTGCTCTCTCTCTGTCCATTAAATAAAAAAATTTTTTTTAATTAAAAAAAAATTCTGTTAGAGGAATAATCAGAGTTTAATTACTTTGTGTAGGAAGTACAAAAAATGAAAAATAACTGGAAATACAATGGGGGGTGCCTGGATGGCTCAGTGGGTTAAAGCATCTGACTCTTGATTTCACTCAGGTTATGATCTCAGGGTTTAGTTAGATCAAGCCGTGTGAGAGGCTCCCACTAAGTCACGGAAACTGCTTGATTCTCTCTCTCCCTTTCCCTCAGCCTCAGTTGTGTGCTCAAGCGGGCATGTGCTCTTTCTCTAAAAAGAACCAAATATAATGATAAAAATATATAATGATGGGCACCTGGGTGGCTCAGTGAGTTAAAGCCTCTGCTCAGGTCATGATCTCAGGGTCCTGGGATCGAGCTCCGCATCGGGCTCTCTGCTAAGCAGGGAGCCTGCTTCTTCCTCTCTCTCCCTGCCTGCCTCTCTGCCTACTTGTGATCCCTGCCTGTCAAATAAATAAATAAATCTTAAAAAAAAAAAAAAATATATATATATATATATATATATATATATAATGAACAGAAAGGTGTTTAGGAAAACATCTAAATAAAATATGCTTTAGAAAAAATGAAAGTCTTAGAAATTTTCAGGACCCGTGATCTTTATTATAATTTTTTCTTAAAAATTAAAAATACAAGGGAGCCTGGGTGGCTCAGTTCGTAAGTGTCTGCCTTGGGCTTGGGTTTGATCCAGCCCCACATGGGGCTCCCTGCTCAGTGGGAAGCCTGCTTCTCCCTCTCCCACTCTGCCTGCTTGTGTTCCCTCTCTCACTGTCTCTCTGTCAAATAAGTAAAATCTTAAAAAAAGAAAAATTTCTGTGCATCTCCCAGAATTCTGTTAGGAGCTTAGAGAATAGCATCACATTTGCAGAATTCCTTGCTATTTCCTCCTATACAGATTTTTTTTCTCTTAAAAGGCTGGCTGTGCAGTTTTGCTGTTGGTGAAAGGCATTGTGTTTTCACTACAAAAAGCTGTTTGGGGGTGCCTGGGTGGTTGAGTCAGTTAAGCATCTGCCTTCGGCTTAGGTTATGATCCCAGGGTCCTGGGATCAAGCCCTGTGTGAAGTTCCTTGCTCAGTGGGGAGTTTGCTTCTCCCTTTCCCTCTTCCTGCTACTTGTGTGCTTGCTCACTCTTTGTACTCTCTCTAGTGAAGAAAGAAGTAAAATCTTAAAAAAAAATTAAAGGTTATTGGATATACTAAACTTAAAATCCTAAATTTTAGAACTCTTTATTGTATTTTTTTAAAAAAGATTTTATTTATTTATTTGACAGAAAGAGATCACAAGTAGGGAGAGAAGCAGGCAGAGAGACGGGGGAAGCAGTCTTCCTGCTGAGCTGGGAGCCCAATGTAGGGATTGATCCCAGGACCCTGAGCCTAAGGCAGAGGCTTAACCCACTGAGCCACTGAGGCGCCCCATTCTATTTTTATTTAAAAAATAAAAGATTTATTTTATTTTATTATTTTATTTAATTTTTAAAAGATTTTATTTTATTTTAAGCTTTTATTTATTTATTTGTTTATTAAAGATTTTATTTATTTATTTGTCAGAGACGGAGAGAGATTGAGTGAGCACAGGCAGACAGAGAGGCGGGCAGAGGAGGCAGAGGGAGAAGCAGGCTCCCCACCAAGCAAGGAGCCCGGGGTCATGACCCGAGCCGAAGGCAGCTGCTCAACCAACTGAGCCACCCAGGCGTCCCAACATTGGGAAATTTCTGTAATAATTCTTACTTCTTTTTTCTTTCTTTTTTTTTTAAAGATTTAATTTATTTATTTGACAGACAGAGATCACAAGTAGGCAGAGAGGCAGGCAGAGAGAGAGAGAGAGAGAGGGAAGCAGGCTTCCTGCGGAGCAGGGAGCCTGATGCGGGGCTCGATCCCAGGACCCTGAGATCATGACCTGAGCCGAAGGCAGCAGCCCAACCCACTGAGCCACCCAGGC
>NC_081563.1:19551629-19558380 GCF_022355385.1 Mustela nigripes | reverse complement strand
GGGAAGCAGGCTTCCTGCGGAGCAGGGAGCCTGATGCGGGGCTCGATCCCAGGACCCTGAGATCATGACCTGAGCCGAAGGCAGCAGCCCAAACCACTGAGCCACCCAGGCGCCCCAATAATTCTTACTTCTGACCTTGCTTAAGAAAGCTAAAATTGGGGGTGCCTGGGTGGCTCAGTGGGTTAAAGCCTTCACCTTTGGCTCGGGTCATGATCCCAGGGTTCTGGGATTGAGCCTTGCTTCGGGCTCTCTGCTCAGTGGGAAGCCTGCTTCCTCCTCTCTCTCTGCCTGCCTCTCTGCCTACTTGCTTAAGAAAGTTAAAATTGGGGGCGCTTGGGTGGCTCAGTCGTTAAGCATCTGCCTTTGGCTCAGGTCATTGTCCCAGGGTCCTGGGATTGAGCCCCACATCAGGCTCCCTGCTCAGAGGGGAGTCTGCTTCTTGCTCTCCCACTCCCCCTGCTTGTGTTTCCTCTCTCACTGTGTCTCTCTCTGTCAAATAAATAAAATCTAAAAAAAAACTAAAATTGGCTAATGGAAAATGCACATGTACTTAGTACTAGGCATCAGGGAACACTCAAAATCTTATAGTGTCTTTTGAGTAATTTGATCCATCTTTTGGTAAAAATAATGTGGAAATAATGTTGAATGTTGTCAAATTTTCATTTGAAAATTCTTTGGCTGCTGACATTTAAAACTTGATACTTCCTTTAGAATGGACTGTCACTGGAGTTCACAGGTTGGGATGGCCCAAATCATCTTGAATCTTGAACCCACTGGTGTCTGAATTATTTAGTAGCTGGTTTAGCTATATTCAGTTTCAAGTAAAGTGCTTAGTGGTGTTAGTGACATTTCTAAATAGTAATGTAAAATTGTAATGTGTTCTGTTGATTTATAGAGATTAATTTCCTGTATGATTTGAGTGGTTCAGACGCATTTTTAAAGAAGATTTATTTATTCTAGAGACAGAAGGGGAGGAGGGGCAGAGGGAGAGGGAGAAAATCTCAAACAGACCAAGTGTGGAGCCTGATGCAGGGCTTGATCCCAGCACCCTGATAGCATGACCTGAGCCCAATCAATAGTCAGATGCTTAACCAACTGAGCCATCCAGGTGCCCCCATACAAATTTTTATATTTAAATGGATTTTACCTGTGAAATACGTTAATGTATTATGAAAGGTTTTTCTTTTCTGTATTGTGTGTATAATATAAAAAAGAGATGGATTACAAGGTAAAGGTAATAGGAAAACAGTTTTCAGATATATCATTAATCACTCAATAAAAACATGACAGGTAAAATAGGACTATTTTATTTATTTATTTATTTTTAAGATTTTTATTTATTTGACAGAGAGACAGCAAGAGCAGGAACACAAGTACGGGGAGTGAGAGAGGGAGAAGCAGGCTTCTTGGTGACCAGAGAGCCTGACTTGGGGCGCGATCCCAGGACTCTGGGATCATGATCCCAGCCAAAGGCAGATGCTCAACAACTGAGCCATTGAGGTTCCCAAAATAGGACTATTTTTTTTTTTTTTTAGATTTTATTTATTTATTTGATAGAGATCACAAGTAGGCAGAGAGGCAGAGGGGGAAGCAGGCTCCCTGCTGCGCTGAGAACCCAGTGTGGGGCTCGATCCCAGGACCCTGGGATCATGACCTGAGCCGAAAGCAGAGGTTTTAACCCACTGAGCCACCCAGGTGCCCCCAAAATACATATTGTAAATTATGTTTTGTTTTACATTTTTTGAATGGGAAAACTAAATGTTGTGAAGTTATTTCTTAGAAAATAAGCACAGGTTTGAGACTATTTAAATGAAAAGCCATTTAACCTCACGGACCCCATTTGCCAATTGTTTCCAAGGTGAATGTGGAATCACACAGAGAGTTAAACTAGCTCTGAACAACTCTGGGAACTCACTGAAAGATCCATCTCCTGCTTCAGGAAATTCTGCACAAAATCCTGCTCTTGACTTAGACGTTGTGAACTGCATGAAGAGGGCCATGTGGCAAGGAATGACAGGCAGCCTCCTGGAGCTGTGCGACTCCTGGCCTAGAGTCAGCAAGGAAACAGAAAGAGACTTGAAACCTGCCAACAAGGAAGCTTGTTAGGAGGTTTGGAAAAGAACCCAAAGCCTCAGATGAGTTCACAGTCCCAGCTGATACTTTGATTTCAGCCTAGTGAGACCCTAAGTGCAAGACTCAGTTAATCCTTGCTCAGAATCCTGACAACACAGAAACAGAGATAGCTGGCTGGTGCAGCCAAAAGAGTTTGCAAGTGTTGATCTGAGGGCCCTGGATTTGAGCCGCACACTGGGTGTGGAGATCACTAAAAAAATAAATAAGCTTAAAAAACTGAGATAGTTTATTGTTTTAACCTAAGTTTCATAATTATTCATAAATAATGGAAAAATAAATCTGTGTTACAGAGGTTGTATACTAGCAAACTGTAGTAATACTCAAATTTGGTGGGGAGGGGATTATGCAGGCTTGGTCTCAGAATATTTAGCCTCGGTATTAATGGATGATGATTTTAAGGGCATTTTAAGCAGAGGGAAGAGCTGAAAAGAGGGAGAATAAAAAAATGCAGGGCATGTTTGATGCCTGGCTAATTTACCTGTGAGTATTGTATATTGAGAGTTAACGCCAGAACAGGTAGGTTGGGGCCAAAATGTGGAGAGTTGTAGAAGTTGGGCTGACGTTTTTATTCTAAAAACTCACAGAGAGTTTTTTTTTTTTTTTTTTTTTTTTATGCAGGAGATAACATCACATCTGTATTTGAGCAGTTTGGGTCATTTTGTGAGATGAGGCTGTAGAGGGCTCTCTTGGATTAAAAGGGTTGGAGGAGGTGTACGTTTTCTTCATACCATTCAAATTTTTTTCTCTTATCTATTCTACCTACACCTACCCCATTTACAGCTTTCCAACAGAAGCCTTTACCAAAGTTCTGCTGATCTGAAGTTCTCACACAGACAGGAAGTTGTAGAATGCTGTTGAGCACAAGAAGATGTTACTGCTCTTGAGATGAAAAAAGAAAGCAAAACTTCCCCAGTTGTTCTAGCTCATGTTGATTTTTCTTATTTCTGGATTCCTGATGACAGTTCTTCCCATACCGCTGTCTTCTGTACCCTTGGTCTTCAGGTTTGGGCAGGTGTAGAATCAGGGCTGTGTGTTGCACAACTCTTAAGGAGGAGCCATTCATACTGTATTTCAGTGAATTGTTTCCTGGAGTCAGATACTGTGGTAGCTCTGGGATGCATGATGTTCTTTGTGAAAACACCATTAAATATCGATTATTTCCGGGTGCCTGGGTGGCTCAGTGGGTTAAGCCGCTGCCTTCGGCTCAGGTCATGATCTCAGGGTCCTGGGATCGAGTCCCGCATCGGGCTCTCTGCTCAGCAGGGAGCCTGCTTCCTCCTCTCTCTGCCTGCCTCTCTGCCTACTTGTAATCTCTCTCTATCAAATAAATAAATAAATCTTAAAAAAAAATATCGATTATTTCCCATTTTTTCATTAAAAAAATTAAAAGAAATTTTTTTAAAAAGATTTATTTGACAGAGATTACAAGTAGGCAGAGAGGCAGGCAGAGAGAGAGAGGAGGAAGCAGGCTCCCTGCTGAGCAGAGAGCCCAATCAATGCAGGGTTTGATCCCAGAACCCTGAGATCATGACTTGAGCCGAAGGCAGAGGCTTAACCCAGTGAGCCACCCTCGTGCTCCCATTTTTTCATTTATTACTGGATTTGGTTCATATCTATTTTTTAGGATTGTTTTCTAGCTGACAAGAGGTAGCAAATGACACAGATTTAATGAAAATGATTGTTTAACTTTCTGTGGACCTCCCACCAGGAATTTGTAGATTATTTTAAAGTTTTTTTTTTTTTAAGGTTTTATTTATTTATTTGACAGAGAGATAGCACAAGTAGGCAGAGCAGCAGGCAGAGGGAGAGGGAGAAGCAGGTTCTCAGTGGGCCAGGAGCGCAGCTCCATCTCAGTACCCTGGGATCATGACCTAAGCTGAAGGCAGACACTTAACCGACTGAGCCACCCAGATACCCCTAATTCAAGGGGTTTTGAAAGTTCTATATGAAGAACAGTTAAGTTTTATGCTTTAAAGCTAATCTTAAAAATGGTGTGAGCATATTTGTGGTATGAATTGTGTATGCCTTGAAACATTTATTTGTAAATGGTTTTACTCTACTTTGTATCATTTTTAGATGTTTTCTTAGTCTGTATTAGACATTTTTTGTCAGTCTTTTTTCTGATTAATGACCTAGATGAGGTTTGATATTTCAGAAATTTACTTCACTTTATTGTTTGTGAATCTTGGTTCAGAGTTAGGATTACTATATCATTTTTCACTCTTTTGAGATTTGTTCATTATCGGAGATTGGTTAACATACAGTATTGTATTAGTTTCAGTTGTACCAGACAGCGATTCAGTAGCTATCCATCTATCTATCTATTTATTAATTTGAAAAAAGATTTTATTTATTTATTTGACAGAGACAGACATCGAGAGAGGGAACACAAGCAGGGGGAGAGGGAGAAGCAGGCTTCCTGCTGAGGAGGGAGCCTGATGTGGGGCCTGATCCCAGAACCCTAAGATTCATGACCTGAGCCGAAGGCAGATGCTTAACAACTGAGCTACCCAGGTGCCCTGTGATTCAATATTTATATATTTTGAAATGCATATAATTTGTCATACTAAGTTTTTACAATATCATTGACTGTATCCTCTATGCTCTACATTATATCCTTGTGTCTTATTTACTTTACAATTGGAAGATTTTACGTCATATTTCCTTCACATACTTGGTCCTCCCCCACCACCCACTTTTTCTGCTGGCAACCATCAGCTTGTCTAAATCTGTGGGTTTGTTTCTGTTTGTTGGTTGGGAAATCATACAGATTTGACTGTTTAGCATAATACCATTTTGGTCCATACATATTTAAATTTAAAATAAATGTATTTAGTTACAGCAAATGTAACACGTTTCCTTTATTTTGCAAAAATCTTATGAATTATTTAAATTATAGAAGTAATATTTGGAAAAAATCACTTACTCGACTTTTTTTTTTTTTTAAGATTTTATTTATTTGACAGAGAGAGATCACAAGTAGGCAGAGAGGCAGGCAGAGAGAGAAGGAAGAAGCAGGCTCCCTTTGAGAGCCTGATGTGGGGCTCGATCCCACAACCCTGGGATCATGATCTGAGCCTAAGGCAGAGGCTTTAACTCACTGAGCTACCCAGGTGCCCCTTACTTATTCTGCTGTTTGATACAATGTAAACATTTTGGGATATTTCCATCTAGTCTTTTTTTTTTTTTGGTTAAGATTTTATTTATTCTTTATTTGACAGATAGAGATCACAAGCAGGCAGAGAGGCAGGCAGAGAGAGAGGAAGGGATGAGGGATGCAGGCTCCCTGCTGAGAAGAGAGCCTGATGCGAGGTCTGTCCCAGGACCTGGACCATGACCCGGGCAGAAGGCAGAGGCTTTAACCCACTGAGCCAACCAGGCGCCCCTCCTTCTAGTCTTTGATACGTTTTCTTCTGCTTGGTTGTAATTAGTCTCTCAGTTTCTATTCTGGTTTTTCATGTTAAAAAATACTTTTATGTGTCATTTTGTGGAGTTGCTAATAGTAACCCTTTTTTATGGCTAAAGAATATTCCATTATGTGGTTATGTCATAAATGTTCAACAGTATTAAAATGAGAAACTTAAAATGGCCACTAATGCTGTAGTGACTATCTTTTTATTTTCTACTTATGCACAGCCCTGGTACCTCACTCCATTATTTTCATTTAGAAGTTTATTTTAAAAATTCCCATGCAGTAAAAAATTAACCTTTTTGTTACACAGTTGTGTGAATTTAGCATACGTAACCACCGCCACGATAGTCAGGTACAAGCCAGGAAACTCTTCTCTTGCTGTTCTGCTGTAATTACCCTCCACTTGCCCCTGACCCTTGGCAACCAATGATATGTTCTTCATCACTAGTTTTATCTTTCTGAAAATGTTATATAAATGGTATCATATAGCATATGACCATTTGAGACTGGTTTGTTTAATTCACTCTAATACCTTTGAGGTTCATCTGTGTTGTTTTGTGTATTAATAGTTTATTCCTTTTTCTTGCTGAGTGGTATTTCATTGTGCCAATGTATAATGGTTTAGCCCATTCACTGTTGAGGAATGGTTTGTGCTTTTGGCAAATAAGAATGGAGTTGCAATAAATATTTGTGGGCAGATTCTCCTTTGAACGTTAAGTTTCCATTTTTCCAGGGTAAATATCCAGAAGTGGGGTTGCTGCATAATTGGTAAGTGTATGTCTAGCTTTGTAAGAAACTGGGAAGCTTTCAGAGTGGCTGCATTCTCACCAGCAGTCTGTTTGAAATGTAGTTATTCTTCACCCTTGCCAGTGCTTGGTACTGTCAGCATTTTTTTTTTTTTAAAGATCTTATTTATTTGACAGAGATAACAAGTAGGCAGAAAAGGCAGGCAGAGGGAGAGGCCCATGTGGGGCTCGATCCGGGGACCCTGGGATCAACCTGAGCTGAAGGCAGAGGCTTTAACCCACTGAGCCACCCAGGCGCCCCTGTCAGCATTTTTTAATTTTAGCCTTTTTATTTATTTTTTTAAATAAAGATTTTATTTATTTATTTGACAGAGATCACAAGCAGACCGAGAGGCAGGCAGAGAGAGAGAGGGAAGCAGGCTCCCCGCTGAGCAGAGAGCCCGATGCGGGACTCGATCCC
>NC_081563.1:19535341-19546629 GCF_022355385.1 Mustela nigripes | reverse complement strand
AGAGATTACAAGTAGGCTGAGAGGCAGGCAGAGAGAGAGAGGAGGAAGCAGGCTCCCTGCTGAGCAGAGAGCCCGATGCGGGACTCGATCCCAGGACCCTGGGATCATGACCTGAGCCGAAGGCAGCGGCTTAACCCACTGAGCCACCCAGGCGCCCCTACCTGCGATGTTCCTAATGGAGAAATTGCCTGTGTTAGATAAGCTTTATATAGGCAAGAGTTTTACAGTGCTGTCGGCCATGAGTTCATTGTTAATGCATTATTAACATGTATTAAATAAAATATCTTCAAATATAAGCACATAAAATCAAAGTTGTACTGATTGTTGACAAAAATGTGAGCAGTCTTTCAGGAACCTCTGTTTCCTCCAGGAGCAGTGGTTCAGTATTTGCTAAATAGTGTTTACAGTGACTTTATGGAACATAACTGTTGTGAATAGTGAGAATGGATAGTTTGTAGAGCTGGTGTTATTTCTTCTGTAAATACTTGTTAGCCCTCACCAGTGAAAATTTCTGGGTCTGGAGACTTCGTTACAGAAGTTTTGTAACTATAAATTCAATCTCTTATATAGTTACAGGACTTTTTTTTTTTTTTTTAAGATTTTATTTATTTATTTGACAGAGAGAGAGACAGAGAGAGCGATCAGAAGTAGGCAGAGAGGCGGGCAGAGAGCCTGATGCGGGGCTCCATCCCAGGACTCTGGGACTATGACCTGAGCCGAAGGCAGAGGCTTTAACCCACTGAGCCACCCAGGCGCTCCTAGTTATAGGACTATTAAGATTATCTCTGTCCTCTTGAGTAGGTTTTAGGAGTTTGACCAATTACCCCATTCATTTAAGTTGTTGAATTTATGTCTCTAGAGTCTTTTTTTTTTTTTTAAAGATTTTATTTATTTATCAGAGAGAGAGAAGGGGAGAGAGCGAGCACAGGCAGACAGAATGGCAGGCAGAGGCAGAGGGAGAAGCAGGCTCCCTGCTGAGCAAGGAGCCCGATGTGGGACTTGATCCCAGGACCCTGACATCATGACCTGAGCCGAAGGCAGCTGCTTAACCAACTGAGCCACCCAGGAGTCCCTCTAGAGTCTTTTTTGTAGTATTCCTTTACTGCTTGTGGAGTCTGTAGTGATACGCCTCTTTATTCCTAATACTGGTAATTTGTGTCTTTTCTTTTTTTCTTTGTTCCTTTTATTAGAGGTTTATCAGTTTTATAGATCTAATGAAAGAACAGCTTTTGTTTTTTCTTTATTTTTCTGTTTCCAGCCTCATTGATATTTACCTGTTATTTTTGTTACTATTAGCAGTCACTTTCCATTCTCTCCTCTCAGCCTCTGGTAATAACTAATCTACTTTCTATATCTGAGTATTTGCCTCTATTGGATTCTTCTGAATGGAATGATACAATAAATATGTGGCCTTTTGTGTCTGACTTCTTTCATGTAAGATAATGTTTTCAAAGTTCATCTGTATTGTAGCGTGTCCTTTTTATGGCTGAATAATATTCCATCTTATGGATATACTCCCTTTTATCTTTTCATTAGTTGATAGCCATTTGGGTTGTTGCCACTATTTGGCTATTGTGAATAATGCTGCTGTGAACATTTCATGTACAACGTTTTGTATCAGCAGCGCTAACCCTGTTTCAGCCCACATTTCCCTGCTGCGTGTGGCTGCTGGAGACAACACTCCTGCCCTGCAGAGTGTGCTAGAGAATGCCAGCAGAAGAGAGGACTTTGTGCAGAGGGAGCAAAATTGAAAAAGAACTAAAACGCCTCTTTTTAGTTTTTTCTTTTTGGTTTTTAAATTCTTTTGTTATATATATAGGGGTGGAATTGCTAGGTTGTTAGCTCTATGTTTAACTTTTGGGGAGTTTCCTAACTGTTTGCCAAACTGTTTGCCATCTATTTGTTTACGTTGTTACCAGCAATATTTGAGGATTCTAATATCTTCCCATCCTTGCCAACCCTTGTGGTTTTCCTCTTTTTTTTTTTTTTCTTTTAATATTCATAGCCATTCTAGTGGATGTGAACTGGTATCTCATTGTGGTTTTGATTTGTATTTTCCTAATGAATAAATGATATTATTCATGTATGTGTGTGTTTTTTTTTTTTAAGATTTCATTTATTTATTTGACAGAGATCACAAGTAGGCTGAGAGGCAGGCAGAGGCGGGTGGGGGAAGCAGGCTCCCTGCTGAGCAGAGAGCCCGATGGGGGTCTCAATCCCAGGACGTGGGGATCATTACCTGACCAGAAGGCAGAGGCTTTAACCCACTGAGCCACCCACATGCCTCTCATGTGCTTTTTTGAAAGGTGCTTTTTACAGCATCCTTTTATCTGTTTACTGACCACTGTCTATGTTCTTTGGAGAAAGGTCTATGCGTATCCTTTGCCAATTTTTTTCCCTTTTCTCTTTTTTTAATTGGGATATTTGTCATTTGTTGGTTTGTAAGAGTTATTTGTAGATATTGCATAGAAGTCTCTCTCTTTTTTTTTTTAAGATTTTATTTATTTATTTATTTTAAAAGATTTTATTTATTTATTTGACAGACGGAGATCACAAGTAGGCAGAGAAGCAGGCAGAGAGAGAGGAGGAAGCAGGCTCCCTGCTGAGCAGAAAGCCTGATTCGGGGCTCGATCTCAGGACCCTGGGATCACAACTTGAGCTGAAGGCAGAGGCTTTAACCCACTGAGCCACCCAGGTGCCCCTCATTTATTTATTTGACAGGCAGAGAGTCAGGCAGAGAGGGGGGAAGGGAAGCAGGCTCCCTGCTGAGCAGATAGCCCAATGCAGGCCTGGATCCCAGGACCCTGAGACCATGACCTGAGCCAAAGGCAGAGGCTCAACCCAACTGAGCCACCCAGGCGCCCCTTCTTTTACTTT
The DNA here is from genome assembly GCF_022355385.1 of Mustela nigripes. NCBI lineage: Eukaryota > Metazoa > Chordata > Mammalia > Carnivora > Mustelidae > Mustela > Mustela nigripes. Next base: position 19,543,752 of record NC_081563.1, on the reverse strand, counting down.
CTTGATCTGTAACATAAAAAAAATTTAAATTTTGAGTAAAGGTTTTTTCCCTCCCCCCAATCATTAGTTAATTTCTGTTTTTCTGTTTTCATGTTCACTTCCTCTTCTGCTGTTGATTAATTCAGTGAGGTGTTTTTTTGTTTGTTTTGGTTGTTTAAAATTTCCATTTGATTCTTCTTTATATTCTACTTTGTATCTTCCTCTTCCTTCAAGAGTGTTTTACCTTTACTTGGAGCATTTTTATAAACCTGCTTTTAAGTCTTTGAAACATTTTCATCATCAGCATTATCTTTTTGCTTCTATCTTTTGATTTTCTTTCCCAAGCAAGTTGAGATTTTTCTGGGTCTTGCTATACCAAGTACATTTATTTATTTATTTTTTAAAAAAGATTTTATTTTTTTATTTGACAGAGATCACAAGTAGGCAGAGAGGCAGGCGGGGTGGGGGGGGGAGCAGGCTCCCTGCTGAGCTGAGAGCCCCATGTGAGGCTTGATCCCAGGACCCTGAGATTATGATCTGAGCTGAAGGCAGTGGCTTAACCCACTCAGCCACTCAGATGCCCCAATACCAAGTCAATTTAGATTGTAATTGATACTCTTTGTCTTGTTTAAATTTTATGGAGAATGTTAATAGTTTTGTTTTAGTGAACGGTTGACTGAATTGTGTTGAGGCTTCAAGTTTTCACCAGCCTTCTGTGGGTTGTTTTAATGTCAGTTAAGTCTTTAAAGTCTTTAAATCCAACTGCTATTTGGATTTGTCCTTTGTGTGAACCATCATAGCATTTGGGATTTGGGTGGTGGGTTGTGAAACTATGGCCTGTGGGCCAGATCTAGTTCACTGCCTATTTATAAGTAAGATTTTATTGGAACACAGCCATGCCCACTTGTTTGTGTTTTTTGTGGCTGCTTTCATACTTTAGTGGTCACAGTTGTGACATAGAATGTTGGGCCTACAGAACCTAAAATATTTATTGTTTGGCCCTTCATAGAAAAGTTTTGCTGACCCTATTCTATCCTATAGTTCTGTTCTCTGCTGTTTCAGTATCCAGTCCACACACATGTAACTCAGGTGTTAGTTGAGGAGTTTGTTCACAACTTTAAGGGGTCACTTTCTTGAGTTCTTTTGTTTGATTCCTTGGGACTCCGGTTTCTCATCTTTGGCCAGAAATTTTCTTTATTCCACTCTGTTTTTCCTGCAGCTGTGTCCCTTTTGGGCCAAGGAGCAGGAGATGAGATGTTAAAAGAGCAATGGGGTGGGGCGCCTGGGTGGCTCAGTGGGTTAAGCCGCTGCCTTCGGCGCTGCCTTCGGCTCGGGTCATGATCTCAGGGTCCTGGGATCGAGTCCCGCATCGGGCTCTCTGCTCAGCAGGGAGCCTGCTTCCTCCTCTCTCTCTCTGCCTGCCTCTCTGCCTACTTGTGATCTCTCTCTGTCAAATAAATAAATAAAATCTTTAAAAAAAAAAAAAAAAAAAAAAGAGCAATGGGGTTTGTCTCATTCTCTTGGTACCATAACACCTTAGGTAAGAAGGGGAAGGTTTCCTCCTTTCAGAGTTCTACGCACCTACTTAACTCTGTGGCTGTTGTTGCCACAGAATTACTTGGGGTTTGAGGTATGAGAGAAGAAGGAAAATTAAAAATGAAGGAAAGGGACGCCTGGGTGGCTCAGTTGGTTGGACGACTGCCTTCGACTCAGGTCATGATCCTGGAGTCCCGGGATCGAGTCCCGCATCGGACTCCCAGCTCCATGGGGAGTCTGCTTCTCTCTCTGACCTTCTCCTCGTTCATGCTCTCTCTCACTGTCTCTCTCTCAAGTAAATAAATAAAATCTTAAAAAAAAAAAATGAAGGAAAGACAGAAAATGGGGAAATTCTTACTTTGTTGCTGAGCATTAGGAAACTCCATCCGAATGGAACCATCTACATTGATGCCTGTATCCTTGGGTTGGGCTTTGTTGAGTTCAGATTGAGAGACAGTAGAGGGAAATATTTGCTAAACTCATTGCCAGTTGGTGGTATTTTGAAGTCTGGTCTTCTCTAGGCTGTCTGCTACCATTCACTTTGTTGTATTTGATTTGTTATTATTATTTTTCTTAAGATTTTATTTATTTACTTGACAGAGATCAACAAGTAGGCAGAGAGGCAGGCAGAGAGAGAGGAGGAAATAGGCTCCCCACTGAGCAGAGAGCCCAATGCAGGGCTTGATCCCAGTCCCCTGGGATTATGACCTGAGCAGAGGCTCAGAGGCTTTAACCCACTGAGCCACCTATGGGCCCCTGATTTGTTAATATTTTGTTAAGGATTTTTTGCATCTCTGTTAATAAGATATTGATCTTTAGTTGGTTTTTTTTTTTTTTTCGGTTCTGGTTTTGGTATTAGAGTATCGCTGGCCTCAGAATGAGTTAGGAAATACTCCTGCTTCTGTCTTCTGGAAAGGATTGTAGAGAATTGGTGTAATTTCTGCCTTAAATGTTTGGTGGGGTGTCTGGATGGCACAGTTAGTTAAGCTCTGACTCTTGGTTTTGGCTCAGGTCTTGATCTCAGTGTTGTGAGATTGAGCCCCGTGTACAGCTCAGCGTTGAGTGCAGAGTCTGCTTAAGATTCTTGCTCTCCCTCTCCCCCTCCTGCTCTCTGTCTTGAATTGCCTGGTGTTTTCTGTTTTGGAAGATCATTCATTCATTCATTCTTTAGGATTTTACTTATTTATTTGAGAGAGAGAGAGAGACAGAGATAGAAGAGAGCATGAGCATTGAGGAGAGAGAGAAGCAGGCTCCTGCTGAGTAGGGAGCCCAATGTGGGGCTCTGTCCCAGGACCCTGGAATCATGACCTCAGCTGAAGGCAGACACCTAACCTACTGAGCCACCCAGGCACCCCTATTCTATTTCTTTAAAAGATACAGGCATATTTAGATTGTCTTTTTCTTCTTGCTGTGTTTTGACAGATTATGCCTTTCAGGGAATAGGTTTCATTTCATCATCAAGGTTATCAAATTTGTGGGCGTTGAGTTGTTCATTACGTTCTTTTATTATAGTTTCAGTGTCTGTGGAATCTGTAATGATGTCCTCTCTTTTACTTATGATACTAATAATGTGTATCTTCTTTTTTTTCTTAGCCGTAGGTTTATTGATTTACTGATTTTTCAGAGGACCAGCTTTTGGTTTTACTGATTTTCTCTATGATTTCCTCTTTGAAGTTTTACAGATTATTGCTCTCATTTTTTTTTTTTTTAAGATTTTATTTTTATTTATTTGACAGACAAAGAACACAAGTAGGCAGAGAGGCAGGCAGAGAGAGAGGAGGAAGCAGGCTCCCTGGCTGAGCAGAGAGCCCGATGCGGGCCTCGATCTCAGGACCCTGGGATCATGACCTGAGCCGAAGGCAGAGGCTTTAACCCATTGAGCCACCCAGGCGCCCCTATTGCTCTCATTTTTATTACTTCTTGTCTCTTTTTTTAAAGATTTTATTCATTTGTTTATTTTCTTAGACATTTATTTATTTCAGACACAGAGAGAGAAGGGAGCAAGGAGGGGGAGTGGCAGGTAGAGCAGGCCAAGCAGTCAGAGGGAGAAGCAGGCTCCCCACCGAGGAAGGAGCCAGAATTGGGCCTCAGTCCAGGTCCCTGGGACTAAGGCAGGGGAGCTAAAGGCAGACTCTTAACTGACTGAGCCCCCCAGGCACACCTCATTTCTATTATTTGTTCTACTTAGGTTTGAATTTACTTTGTTCTTTTTCGGTTTCCTAAGGTAGACGCTTAGATTATTAATTTTAGATCTTTTTTCCCTAATGTATGAATGTATCCATTCAGTGCTGTAAATTTCTAAGTGCTGCTTTTCCTTCATTTTGAAATTTTGATTACTTGTATTTTCATTTTCATTTAGTTCATAATATTTTAAAATTTCTTCTGAGATTTCTTCTTTAACCTACGTATTGTTTAAAATTATGTTGTTTAGGGGTGCCTGGGTGGCTCAGTTGGTTAAGCGACTGCCTTGAGCTCAGGTTGTGATCCTGGAGTCCTGGGATCGAGTCCCACGTTGGGCTCTCTGCTCGACAGGAAGTCTGTTTCTCCGGCTGACCTGTCTCCTCTCATGCTCTCTCTCTTTCTCTCTCTCTCTCAAATAAATAAAATCTTTAAAAAATATATGTTGTTTAATCTTGACCTGAGCTGAAGGCAGAGGCCTCAACCCACTGAGCCACCCAGGTGCCCCTGTTCTTTTAAATTTATTAAGCTGTATTTTATGGCTGATGGCGTGCTGTATTTTGGTGCACGCTCCATGTGAGCATGAGAAGAAGCCATTTTCTTTGCAGAGTCCTCAGCTGCTCCTTTCATTCTGCTCGTTTTGTTTTTTTTTTTAGAGATTTTATTTATTTATCTGACAGAGATCACAGGTAGGCAGAGAGGCAGGCAGAGAGAGAGGAGGAAGCAGGCTCCCCGCGGAGCAGAGAGCCCGACGTGGGGCTCAATCCCAGGACCCTGAGATTATGACCCGAGCCAAAGGCAGAGGCTCAACCCCCTGAGCCACCCAGGCGCCCCGTTCTGCTCAAGTTTTATAGCTACATTCCAGTGGGAGTGACAGGCTGGAATATATTTACCCAATCTTACTTGGAATTGGGATGCATCCCTATTTTTGGAATATTTCCTTTGGGGAGATTAGAAATGTGGTTGGTTATAATCTGCTCTTTGACTTTCTGCTTTTTTTTAAAGGATTGTGCCAATTTTTATTGATTGCTTCTAGGAATGTATGGGATCACCAGTTTTGCCACATACTGGATACTATGGCTTCTTGGAAGTTATAAGATAGCTGGGAAGTTCAGATTAAATAATATTGCCTCATATGGCTAGAAAAGCTTAAAATATAAGTGGTTAAACACATATATCAGCCTGAAGTTTTCTTCTATAAAATTCAGTGTTGGGTTTGTTTGTTTGTTTGTTTTTAAGATTTTATTTCTTTGACAGAGAGAGACACAGCTAGAGAGGGAGCTCTGGGAGGGGGGAGAAGCAGGCTTCCCTACGGGCAGGGAGCCTGATGTGGGGCTCGATCCCAGGACCCTGGGACCACATGACCTGAGTGGTAGGCAGATGCTCAATTGACTGAGCCACCCAGGCACCCTTTTTCTTTTTTTTTTTTGTTTTAAAAAAATATTTTATTTATTTGTTAGCTTGCTCTCACACAGGAGCAGGGGGGAGGGGTAGAGAGAGAGGGAGAAGCAACCTCTGCTGAGCAAGGAGTCCACAGCTGAGGCTGGATCCCAGGACCCTGGCAACATGACCTGAGCTGAAGGCAGATACTCAACCAACTGAGCTACCCAGGCACCCATTAACTGTATTTTATTGTGACCCCTTTCTTCCTTTACCAGCTCCCCTCTTAACTCTAGTTTTGTTTTGTTTTTTAAATTGTCCCTGAAGTAGACAAAATGGAGATGAAGATAATGGCTGCTGTGAAGTGAAGCAAGGCACCGAATTGACATACTCTGGGGTGGGGTGGCCAGAAGACTTTCTTCTGAAACCTTTTCTTATTTCTCCGTGTAGGGTGAGAGATTGAGGCAGAGACCAAGGATGACAGTATCATTATAAATATTGTCCCCCCCCCCTACGATTTTATGTATTAATTTGAGAGAGAGAGAGTGAAGAGCACAGGGATGGGGAAGGGCAAAGAAAGGAGAGGGGGAAGCAGACTCCCCGCTGAGCAGGGACCCTGATGCGGGGCTCAGTCCCAGGACCGTGGGATCATGACCTGAGCTGAAGATAGACGCTTGACTGACTGAGCCACCCAGGTGCCCCTAAATATTGTCAATTTTAAAATGTCAGGTCTTTAGATCTGTAAGCTAATGGAAGGATCAGTTCTTTGGGGAATATCTTAGGTTGGCCTAGGTTAGGATCAGTTTGCAAACACTCTATCTCACTGTCAAATCTTTGGAGATTCAGTATATGGAATATTTAATTTAAATATTTATTTAGGACTTACCATATGTCAGGTACCTTTCTGTGATGTAGGAGTGAACAAATCAGGAAAAAAAAAAGTCCATGTCAGCATGAAACTTTACAATATGTGGGTGGAATAGAAGACAGGCAACATAGTAAATACATAAATTGTATGCGTATTATGTTACTGATGAGTGCTAAGGGGAAGAGGAAAGTGCCCTGGCTGGAGAATGCTGGGCTGGGACTGGAGTGGTTTGCAGTTTTAATTGGGATATCAAGGAAGCCTTCTCTGAGAAGTTGACTTTTGACCAAACATTTGATGGAGGTGGAAGGATCAAGCTTTGCAGTTATTCAGGGAAAGAGTTCTATTCTGGGTGAGCAGTCAGCATAAAGACTGAGGCAACAATGTGCCAGTCTTGGTCTAGTAATGCTGAGGAGGCAGGTGTGGCTAGAGCACAGTGATGAGGAGAGGTGTAGAAGTTAAAGTCATGGAGGTGATGTGTCATGACTAGGACCACACCGTGTTCTCTGGGTTTCTTGGTTGGTCTTCCTTCCTGTCTCTATTTACTCAACTCCTCTCATGTTGAATGTCCTGCCTAGATGCTAGATAACTCCAGATCTGGAATGATTCTGGATTGGCACTGGCCTGTCGAAGATTATTTACATAGGGTATCAGCCTTCCTCCTTGTGGCATGTGGTGTCCAGGGCTTCATCGAAAAATTTATGAGTCCTTTAAGGGGTTTAGGAAGATGATGGCATTTTAATTTTAAGTTTTTTTTTTTTTTTTTAAGATTTTATTAATTTGTCAGGGAGAGAGAGAGAGAGAGAACACCTGCGCACGCACAAGTGGGGCGAGCTGCATGCTGAGGGAGAAACAGGTTCCCCACTGAGCAGGAGCCTGGTGTGGACTAGGTCCCAGAGCCAAAGACAGATGCTTAACTGACTGAACCACCCAGGGACCCTTTAGTTTTAAATTTTAACACAACTATTATTGAGAATATATCAGCTTCTTGGTTTGTTCACTGCTATGTTTCTGTAGTGATTCTTTTTTTTTTTTTTTTTAAGATTTTATTTATTTATTTGACAGACAGAGATCACAAGCAGGCAAAGAGGCAAGTAGAGAGAGAGGAAGGGAAGCAGTCTCCCTGCTAAGCAGAGAGCCCGATGCGGGGCTCGATCCCAGGACCCTGAGATCATGACCTGAGCTGAAGGCAGAGGCTTAACCCACTGAGCCACCCAGGCGCCCCTGTAGTGATTCTTCTGTTATGTTGTGGCAGCTAAGATCTGTACGTCTGTTGATCAGTGATTGTTGAATTTCTTTCTGTCTTCCTTTCTGACAGGATAGTAGTTTTACTTTTACTATTTTTTTTTTTTAAAGATTTTATTTATTTATTTGACAGAGAGAAATCACAAGTAGATGGAGAGGCAGGCAGAGAGAGAGGGGGAAGCAGGCTCCCCGCTGAGCAGAGAGCCCGATGCGGGACTCGATCCCAGGACTCTGAGATCATGACCTGAGCCGAAGGCAGCGGCTTAACCCACTGAGCCACCCAGGCGCCCTTACTATTTTTTTAAGATTTTATTTATTTATTTGACAGACAAGAGATCACGGAAAAGCAGACAGAGAGAGAGGAGGAAGCAGGCTCCCTGCTGAGCAGAGAGCCCGATGTGGGGCTCGATCCTAGGACCCTGGGATCATGACCTGAGCCGAAGGCAGAGGCTTTAACCCACTGAGCCACCCAGGCACCCCTTACTTTACTATTGAACACCTACCATGTGTGTAGCAAAAGTGATACTGGCTAACTCATACAAAAAACTTGGCTTAAAAATAGGACAGAAAAGGAAAACAGACTTACTAAGTATATATATATGTAAATTTTAAATATAACAATATAGTAGAACACCACACCATGATTAACCAGTTTATTCTAAGAATGCAAAGTTCTTTTGTTACTAGGAATTATTAATTCATTAGGTCAAAGGTGAGAAACAATATGCAGAGTGGGTACTTGTCCCAGCTGCCCAAATATTTTATTTCTGGGCCCCTTTATATATAGGTGGTGCTACATGATTATTATTATTATTATTATTATTTTTTTTTTTTAAGATTTTATTTATTTATTTGACAGAGAGAAATCACAAGTAGGCAGAGAGGCAGGCAGAGAGAGAGGAGGAAGCAGGCTCCCTGCTGAGCAGAGAGCCCGATGTGGGGCTCGATCCTAGGACCCTGGGATCATGACCTGAGCCGAAGGCAGAGGCTTTAACCCACTGAGCCACCCAGGCACCCCTTACTTTACTATTGAACACCTACCATGTGTGTAGCAAAAGTGATACTGGCTAACTCATACAAAAAACTTGGCTTAAAAATAGGACAGAAAAGGAAAACAGACTTACTAAGTATATATATATGTAAATTTTAAATATAACAATATAGTAGAACACCACACCATGATTAACCAGTTTATTCTAAGAATGCAAAGTTCTTTTGTTACTAGGAA